>NC_072453.1:5643447-5760947 GCF_027596085.1 Anoplopoma fimbria
AGCCTGGTATTTAAAAAAAAATGTCTTTTTAAATCTTTCACTTTATCAAAACTCACCTCTTCAGGAAGTACTACCCGGAGCCTTCCTCGTAGCACTTATGGCATTCGTATTAGTTGCTGCACTTATTGAATTTGTATTTGTTTACTGCACTTATCCTATTCGTAGTAGTTTGTAGTAGTAGTTTGTAGCACTTACTATATTCGGATTAGTCTGTTGCAATTATTGTTTTCGTAGTAATCTGCCTCTGCACTATACTTTTGCTCTGGTTTATGCTTTGAGATGCTTGTTTAAGAAAGGAGATGCACTTATGACTTCTGGTGACTAGTAGTTCTCTTGAATACCTATGTTGAATACACTTCCTGTAAGTCGCTTTGGATAAAAGCGTCTGCTAAATGACTGTAATGTAATGTCATGTAATGTAATGTAATGTATCAAATCGAGCGACACGGAAATGGAGTGCCGCGTGCGTAATTGGATAATTACGCATCGCTGGACAATTGCAGAGCAAATTGTTTGCCGTATTTGGAAAGCCATGACTCACACGACTCTATAAGTGTTTTATAAACTTAAAACAGACCAGGTGTTGCTTACCTGTGTCTGGGTGAGGCCGAGCTGAGCCGCCAGCTCGGCCCTCTCGGGCAGGGCGAGGTACTGAGCTTTCTGGAAACGTCTCTGCAGAGCAGCGAGCTGGTAGCTGGAGTAGATCGTCCTCGGCTTGCGGATCTTTTTGGGTTTTCCATTCACCATCCGGACCTCAGGCTCTGGCTCTTCTTTCACTATAATTAAGAAAATATGGTTTGATTTAATAGACTATCAAAAAAAAAAACGTAGAACATCCATTAAGTGTAAAACATTAGAGAATAGAAATGAAACCGACTAAATGTTGACGTAAAACACATTTTTTAAATGCTAAAATTGCTTTATGTAAATGTGGCACAATTGCTTCAAATACCACAAAACCAAATCATCGAAACAGGAAGATAAAAGTATCTCGTCAAATTTCCATTCTGGGAAGCAAGTGTTAACATGTTAAAATCGATGGAGTGAATATTACAAGCTCTAATCAAATCATCATTGTTTTATGACCAGCTTTTAATAGCCAGGCAGGCTGTTAAAACATTAACACCAGCCGGTAAACTACAGCAAATGTTAGAGTTTTTTTTAAACTGCAAATATTATTAAATCAAATATAGATGCAAGGTTTAAATGTATGGGGGTATAAACCATAAAGAAATTGTGATTTGAACTTAAGTCAGAACTTCATATTTAATTTCACAACAAACATTTTCCAAAAACTATAGGAAAATTAAAAAAAAAAGACAACAGACAATTTACATCAACATATTATGAATTAAATGGAAATATAGCTGGTAATACAGTATGGTTTCTTATTCAAGCAGTGCTCTTTAACGAGACTTATCTCCTCCCAAACAAGTGATTTAACCTCTACAAGCAGATGACATTAAAGTGAAATGAAGTAAGCACTATTGCATACAAAATAAACGACATTTAGGCCTACCTGAGCTCGGAGGAGAGGCCTGCAGGTGGTCTCTGTTGTAATGTCCGAACTGTCTGTAGCTGTTCGTGTAGGGGTATTCAGATTTGGTCGCGTAGGCTCCAGCAGCTCCCATTCCGTTCAGGTTAAACTGGTGGTGATACGAGTTCATGGGCTGTCCGTACGCCTGACTCGGGTAATATTCGTGATGGCTCGGCCCCGTCTGTCCGCTGTAGTAGCCCATGTCCGTCACCGAGGACTCGGGGAGAGTAGGAGAGTCCTTGGAGTTCGGGTGGCAGCTCATAGATCCTGGTAGGTCGGTCAAAATACTCGCTATCTTCTTTTCATACGTCTGTCCGGCGCTCATGTTGAAGCAGCCCTCCAGAGTAAAAGAAAAACAAAAAGCCCACTGATGGATCCTTTTTTTTTTTTTTTTTTTTGTTGTTGTTGTTTGTTAAAAAAAATCGCAATAAAGAATTAGAAATAGAGAGCTTATAGTCCACTGAAACTCTCCAGACTGCAGTCACTTGGTTGTGGCATCGCTCGGCTGCAGTGACACAGAGTTATAGAGAGCTGGGCTGGAAGCTGCCATCCCATTGGCTCCCCTGAGCACCCCCCCCCCCCCCCCCCCCCCGGCTCCCCACCCCTCTCACCCTCAAGGCGAAGTCCTGGTGAAACCCAGCCCTCAGCCAAGAGCACATAGGCTCGCATACCTCAGCACTGAGGTTTTTTTGTTCTTCTTCTTTTTCTTTTACATTAGCATTTACCTGTTTACTGGGTGAACACGCAGCTCGTTAGGCCTTCAGGGACCTTATGTGAAACTCACAACTACCTATATGTCTATACTTTTTTCTCTCTCTCCACGTTCGTAACACCTACAGGCAAGATAACACAACACAATAGCTGCTGCCCAGAGTCCTTCTAAAGCCTAATCCCGCAGCCAGACCGTCTCTCCTTAATGTTTTATGCAATGTTTTCTTAACAGTGCTTCGAGATCACACTTTATTCAGGCCATTGAAAGGCTGCCAGTCGGCCTCCCGCTGACTCTTATTGTCATTCAAAGGAGTTGGCGGACAGTGAACTTTGCGTGAAAGAGATGGAAGAGATAGTAAAGGACTCGTTCAGCTGATGTTGCCTGCGGGTGAATTCCTCTATACTGTCCGTGTTGTTTGCCTGCGTGTTTAAATATGCAAATTAGAACAAGGCTGTTAGAAAATGACTGTATTAAAAAAAAACAAAAAAACTGTAATACTTCTTCACTGCAGATAATATAAAAGGCAAAGCAATTAACATTTAATAGTTTCATTTTAATTTATTCTTGGAATATTTTGCCGAAGAAAATCAGAAAAAAAATCAGGGAATCTTTTCACTCTGCAGCTCATTTGCTGTCGTCTGAAAGCAGCGGTGAGCAGCGACCCCTGCTGTGTTCATCCACGAACCACACTCTCAACAATCTGCCTGCAAAATAGAAAAATGCAGCTTCACACTGATAATGATGTAAAAACTTTGTTTTACCGGCTGACAATATTTCCCATTGTTGAATTAACATTTTTCACGGACCACAATGTGAAGTTTTTAAATGAGAGTTGTTATTTATCATGCATTTCCTCTGTCGCCCCCCATGTCTTATAAACTACCGCCCTCTTTTGGCAAGTTTCTGTAGCACCTGCGTGAAATTTTAGAGGGTCAGTTCACACAATTAACCCAAATTTCAATAAGATCTGAAAAGAATGCACCTATTTCTAGCAGGAACTAAAGCCACCAAGACAGGCTCAGTATCTATTATGCCCAAATCTGAATCTGTATATAAAATCATCAAATTGAAAAATATATATATATTTTTGATTGCTAAATTTTTACACACAGAAAGACAAAAAGTTGCAGCCCCACTTATGTCAAAACCTTTTCATCTTCACTTTCATCATCAGTCAACTAGAGAAGAGAGGAGGACTTTTGATCCCATGACATGACATGTGGAACCACATGTCATGCGATGTTATTGAAGGAAACTTCGGAAAATCTTGATCCATAAAAGCGTGATTTATATATATTTTGCCAAATGCCCCTGAACCTAACTAGGCATGTTTGAGAGAGACAGTGCATCTTTTAAGTTGTTCATCTTTTTGCAGAAAAAGTCTCTCACTTTAAACTACTGCAAAACAGGGTGATCATAATGTCATAATAATCATAATCATAATAAAGATCATATTACACAATTTACATTAGGAAATAGAGGATGTTTCACCCACACATTCAAAAAATGAAAGGTGTTAGAATACAGAGCTTGTAATATAACAATGTACTTTACACATTTAAAACTGCTTATATAAAGCCACAAATATGTTACAGAGTAACAATCTACCAAAGTATCTTCAATCGTGTTAGTCTATCATGAATCAAAGAGTGGCTCTTTTATTGTAAAATGGTCATGATATTGTAGTATCACAAAACATCCAGTAGATGGTGCATATGTCTTAGATTTCAATGTGATTTCAATTTCATGCTTGTTATTATTGTTTGATGTTATCTCTGTGAATCTCTGTAGGCAACAATAATACATGGTGTTTCCAACACCAGGCTCCTCTCAGGGGATAAATGGTGTGAAGATCAAACATTTGACCTTTTTTTTTTACATAGATTTAAAAGACAGTTTTCTTCCATTTTTCCTCATGTGTTACGTTTTATTTTCTTCTGAGAGGCTTCAGGTTGGGTCAGGAACTATGCAAGATCCATACAGACACTGTATGTAATATTGACTTGCTAGTAGTGTGTCTATTATGAGATTTCATAGTCTGCTTAATAATAAAAAATAAGGACTCCATGTTTGTGTTCCATTGTTTCTAAGGATAAACTCTCAGTAGCTGAGTTGAGAAAATAACTATGAATTACCTTTAGCGGTGTTTGCCTTCAGGTTACACCTGCAAAAAGCATGAAATTGCAGAGACCAGACCCCTTATCTGCAAGCTTGGCATTTGTCTTTGATCCACAAATGTCATCCCAGACACCAGACAGAGAAGAGACTCCCCACCTGTATGCATAAACTCATAGACATAATGGTTCATAGTCTGGTGGAGTTTATCCTCTGTAGGGTATAAATGTGTGTACAAATCCGTCCTTGGCTCAAATCTGTTTTTTTCTGTAAAAGAATAATTTACTTAATCTTTGGGTGAAAATATATCTTGCACATGGTCAAATGAACTCACACTTCTCTGTGACTCAACCAATCAAACCCTCATAACACAGTAACATGAGACAGCTTTCCGGGGCATGTTTAGTACCTTTTTAATGCAGTGTGCAAAAGTGGAACAGCTGGCTTGGTTCCAGCACAGGACAAAAGCCCGGACCTTGCCCAGAGAAAACCACAGCAATTACTGTCCAACTAGGGTTTGGTCTGATCGCTGTCGAGGAAAAAAAACAAAAACGTACCTTTTATACTGTACATAACAATTGAAGCCATTTCCCCCTGAGACAAAGACAATTTAATCCCACTTTAATCTTCTCCAATCATACTCATCAGTGTGATTAAGGGAGCACCTGTGGGCCAAAATGAGCAACAGTAATGGTAATGACCCTCAGACATGACGTATGAGACATACCAGTCTGGCACATTTCTCAGGACCTTCATAGGATGGCTGAAGTTATCAAAAAGTTTCACCACAAGCATAAACTGCGCCTCTCTCCGTATCTCTCCTTGCAGCTCTGTTGTTTTTACAGACAGATGCCAGCTTCAGCATTCCAGATTGAACTGATTCTCCCTCAGACTGTACGCAGTTTTATGAAGGCCTTGAGCCAAATATTGTACTCTCTGTTTTCTTTTGCTCAAGTGTTTCTGAAAGCATGAGAGATATGCATGTTGTATTGATATGTATAGAAATACAGATGGTGTAAGAATCTGATTGTTCATGGCTTAAACAAACAAGCAAGAAATGCTGTGCGCTTGCAAGACTAACAAGGAGAAAAAACATTTATGCGTACACCTACTACCTACCTGCACTGTAAGGACTTCTATAGCAACACTGAGGGCTATATTTAACCCCCTACACACAACAACTCAAAGGGATCCCCATCAGTGCAGTAAATGTGCACATAATCCCACAATCATACACCTACGCTGCAGAGGATGTTTAGACTTTAGTTATGAGGGGGTCGGTGACACCACAAAAACAAACTCTGCTCATTGCTTCTTACGCCCCCGCCACCATCAACTCAATTTCATCTCCCCTTTGAAGAACTTCAAGGCCACAGCGTGGAGCTCCTTGAGATAATGAAGCGCCACCGGCTAGTTAGTTTTCGCTGATCTGATTGAATGGTCGGCTCTCTCTTGGAGGGAGTCAGGGCGCTCTCATGAGTGGGAGAACTGGAAGTCTATTAACGGCTAACTCTCTCTTTTGCTCCCCGTCTCTTGCCCTCCCCCTTCCTCAGTCCTGATTAGAGATAAAAAGAGAAAATGGCAATGAGTCAAGGACTTTAAGCCATCTGCGTAAAGTAGGCCCGTATGTCCAGACAGGCAAAATCGCCTGATGCTTTTTACTTCTTTCATGAGTGAACTCTTGTCAGTCTTGCCTCCAAATGTTTTCCAGATATCTAATTGTAGACTCTGCAAAATGCTTTATCCAAAAACTGACTTGTACAAAAAAATAGAAAAAATAGTGTAACCCATCCGAAAACAACAGTCATTGGCGTCCACTGCTGAAACTGGCCAATAGCTCAGCGCTCCCATCCCTCCAAAAATACTCAACTCGATCTGGGATTTCTCCGGAATAACTGATTGTTCCAGCCTCCCAGTGGTGTTGTAAGTTGGCTCAGCTACATGGAATTAAGGCCTCGCTGTTCTCTGCTTCCCACGATGGTGGTGCAGTGCGCATATGTGCTGTGTATGTTGTTCACTGAAGGAGCCCAGGTACGGCCTGGGCAATGGGTTCCCAGGGGTCCACATCTGCCAAAGGAGTCGAAAATCTAATAGACGACACATGTGACCAGATGTTTAAGGGCATGCCCTTTGCCCCAAACTCACACACATGCACAAAAAACATTTCCAAAACACCTTCCAAAGCTAAATGCACCCCTGCAGGGCTGCTTCCCCCACACTGGCTCTCCTGTGAGCTGAAAACAGAGTGGGTCCACTGCTATTGGCTATCTGCTGCTTTTAATGGAGCACTAATGGCACTTGTCTCTCTGTAGTCACGCTCGGCCATTAATACACTTCCTTCACTCCTTATCTTGCACCGTGTTACATGTACAGAATAAGACATCTTTAATTTGAGTTTTTTATTCTTTACTTTAGCTTCAGCTCCTGTTGTTGTCCTCTCAGCTTAACAAGTTGCGTTGCACTCTTCAATACATTCATAACAGGAATTATAATGAATTAAAAACAATTAGCTTAAAGTAATGGATAAATGGTGAAAAGGCATAACGTATATGGTAAACAGTTGAAATATTTAGCTTGAATCAGGGGTTCTCAACGATCGCCAAATCAGTACACATTAGGCCACTAACCCCCGTTCAATAACTTGCTTCAGGGACCTCCATCTGAAAAGATTTTTGTTGTTTGGTTGTCGCTGTTTAAGACCAGAATTCTATAGTTGTCAGGTAGAGTTGAGGAACCGTGGAGGAAGTGAAAGCTATGATCAGAATAATCACTCTTAAGACTCTTACTCATATTGGGCTCACTTCTATACTATTCCCCATTTTTCTAGGGACCCCTGGAACTCCCTCTAGGACCCCATTTTTAGGATAGTAAAAAAATTCAACAGCTGAATAAAGACCGGAAAACATTTTACATTTAAAATGACAAAAAAAAACACATGTGCTCTGTAGCATATTTGAATGCAGAGATGTAAACAAACAGCCTCCTGGACGGAGACAACAGGGCTCTGACCCGGACAGCATTCCATGTCAATCAGCTTTTGCAACAGTGCACTGTGCTAATTGAGTGGTCCGGTCCAACTCAGCTGTGAGCAGAGCCACACACAGTTAGCTGGCAGCAACAATGGAAGCCTAACAACCCTTTAATGGGCGTCTTTTATACACATAAAAAGACAAGATCTCCTCATCAAAATTGACTTCCTGTATCTTTCCTATCTTTTATCCATTGTGTTTTTGTTTTGTTTACTCGCACATATTTTCTTCCCCTGGATTTGTCACTCTCTCTTCTGCCAACCTATACTCCTCACTCCGTCCGTCACCTCCAACTAGTCCTCTCCATCTTTTCCACTCAGCTGGATACGATCCCAAGAAGCTGCACAGAGGCATCCGTACAAGTGTCCCCGTCCTGGCAACCCCAGCCTCTTTGACAAGAATGCATCTATTCTCTGGCTCCACTTTGCCAAGAGTGGATGAGTGAGAGCGGCCTGTAGAAACAGCTGTTGAGTGAGTGATCAAAAGAATGAAGGAGACTTCTTTGATTACCACCTCTTTGTTTGCCCTCCACTCAAAGTCACGTGTTCCCTAAGGCCACTCTCTGAGTGGGAAACAAGCCAGGGGAATGCTCAAGGCAAAAGTATGCTTATATTTGTAACTATTCACTTTTAAAAGCCATCTACTGCGGCAAAAATTCCAAACATCACTTCTCAAAGATACGCAACTTTAATACAAATGTTCGTCTCCCATGGCTCCAAGTCCCCACCGTCCCAGATCATCTTGACCCTTCACCCCTTTGATACGATTTCTTTTGGTGCTTATCACAGAAGAGTGAATATGTAGCCATGGTTACAGCTATTCTTCCCTTGAGTCTGCTGGGTTTAGATGCCCTCTCCCAGGATTTTCACAGGAAGCTCCACCCTGATCCAAGCATGTTTGTTTTGGCTCAGACTGGAACGCAGAGAGTACTAGATGAAAACTGCTCCCTTCTATCTGTTGATTATCTCCACTCAATCTGCAGACAGGATGACACCAGTTTTCATCTCAACAATCAAATGCATTTCCCGGTGTTCCTAGAAGTTTTCGGTCCACTTTGCTTTCTATGAAGGCTAGTCTTGTCAAAATGGTCACAGTAGGTGTTTAGAGAATTGGCTTTACCATCAACTGTATGAAACACTTTGTCAAAGTGTAACAGTATAGAAATCCACATGTAGAAAGAGGGACTTCAAGGTTGAGTTTGCTGGCTTAAGATGTTTATTATGATCTTCATTGCATGCATCTTAAATGCATAAACGTCTATAAATGCAATCTTAAAATTTAAGTAAGCCATTTTATTACTTCATGTAAAAGATGAATCATTAATTATCAAATATTAAATTCAAACATTTCCAACTACCACAATCTCTAGAAGCACATGTAAAGGTCCACCATCCAGCTCGTTTGTGTAGTTGTTTATCGTAAACTAAATTAAAATGCCCAGAACAAAGGCAGGAAAATCACAGAACAGTCTTGTATAAGACATTAACCTAGTTATTTGGTGGGCTTGTTAACACAGCGTAGAAAGATGTCATTTCTCAAGGCATGCCTGAGCACGGCAGATTTTGGGAGTTCCCGTTCCGCCCCCTTTTTCTCCTCAGCTTACACAAAAAACTCCACCACGGTTTCTCATCTTATAAACTTGCAGTCATTGTTCTTAAATCAAATGTGACGGCGTGAATCAACAAGGTTATTAAGTCAGGTTTAAAACAAAGTGCGTCAATCTACAGCCACTCTAATCCATCTGACCATGAGGACGTTTTTCCTTAAATACTTGGCCCCAGGAGGTGAATTGCGTCCTCCCTCCCTCCTCCTCTCCTGTACAGGCTTTTGTACTGGATCTGGTGTCCTCGGGGGAGTGATGATGACATGAAGTCTAGTCCAGGAAACAAGGATATACACCAGTGACTGCTCAACAGTAATTCCCAGTCAGGAGTTCTTGTACCTCAACACTACATTTGCAGTTCCTTCAGGGTACATGAGCAGTGTGTAGAGTAGCTTGACTAATTGAAAATAAGGAAATTTTCCTTTTTTTAATAAACAGGTTCACCAGGGGTTGAGAGTGCATGAAAGCTAGTTAGCAGGCAAGCAGATAAAACATTAAGCTAAATTGATTCACGGTTGAAATAGTAAGCTAAAGGTTATAGATATAGAGTTTAAAGAGTTAGCTGAAAATAATAGATATAGTTGAAATCATAATCAAGTAATAGATAAATTATGAAAAGGCTATAAGTAATAAATGAACGGTTGAAATCGAAAATAGTTAAAAAATAATCGTAATGGTTGAAGAAGCTGAAATGAATGAAAAAAACAGTTACAGCTACTTGCTGGGTTGATAAAGGGTCACTTATATTCATCTGACAGGGCAGAAACATCTGATAATAAAAGGTTGGAAACTTTCAATATGTATCATTATTAATTTACAAAAAACTGTTAATGAAATGAAAGCTTGGAACGTGCAAGCTGACACGAAAATCCCAGCTACCTTTGAGCACTGTTTCATGATGTCAATAGTCATCGCAGGTGCTATACTAGAAAGCTACCACCCACAGTGTCGCAGGCCACAGTGTGAGGGACGGGGCCCCCAGACAGGCCTCTCTGTGTTTGCCTTACTGCCGAGTCCCTGCCAGTGTCCTTTGCTAATGAATGGACATTTAATGATCTGAGAGAGCCATTCAATTGAGTGGAAAATGTGCAGGTCTGTAGAGTGCAGCTCCACTTGTAGCAGGAGACAAAGGGCTCAGCTCTGTATTCTCACACACACAGTAGAGAGGGTCAGAGTGGATTCACACACTGGCTCCAGAGGAGGCTGAACACACACACACACACACATCATGCATGGTAGTTTCACACACATAATCCCATATGTGTTGCTTTTAACACACAATTTTCAAGAGTGATGAGCACTACTTTTCAAATACATTTCAACAATTCTAACAACTAAAAAGTCTTGCTAATGTTAATTATTGTACATGAAACAGTATCCACAATCTCATGCTTCTCAATTAGAAAACTCACCTGAACACACAGACTTTTGTATTACAATCTCATGAATTTATTAACATTACAGCAGTTAAACCACCAATCAAATCTGAACCATCTGCCGACTTCAGCGAACTCACAACAAACAAAGGACGTAGACCACAGGTTTAGCTGTTGAAAACCAACACATATGTGTTCAATAAAAACCCATCCTTTTATGTTCAAACATTCATTTGCAGGTCAAACAAGCCCAGTCATAAACAAAAATAGCACCATGTGGCTATGGAGGATCCACTGCAAACAGCCGATCAAAAGACGACAGGAACAGAGATCCTCAGAGTGTTTATAGGAGGTCTGAGGGATGACCAGTGAAGTTTGCATGGGGTCGGGCAACCAGACAGTATATACGCTGTGCAGACAGGAAGGAGGCTTTATAAGGACCATTGTAAATCATAGCAACTCACTTTACCCAAGGAGGGAGGACAAGTGATGTTTGAGCAAGCTAGCGTTGCTGGTCAGATTTACTGCAGTTACCCTCCAGATTGTGTCATTATTCAATGGTCTGTCCACCAGATTACATTAGGCCTGGCCACAGCACCATGCATCAGATTTACTGCCCTATATATTCACCTATTAACCAGGGTGACGAATAGCGGGGCAGTTAATAATTGGATTAAGTGAATGTAGATAGGAATATAATTATCCAATTCGTCAAAGTGGCAATGTGACTTTCAGAGACAATTGCAAGCCAATATTCCCCATCCTTTCATGTTATTTCATCTCCGGAGAAAAGACTGTTGTGTTAACTCGAATAAAGTGTGGCCACATGGAGTGTTCTCTGCTGTGTACCCATAAAGATAATGCAGCAGTTTCTGAAAGAGGGGACTGTTTAGGTCCCAGAGAGAGATAATGCTCCTTTGGTAAACATTGCAGACAAGTGATGGTGTTGGCTTCAAAAGCTTGTTAAGTATCAAGTTCTGAGTTAATGTGTCCCGTGGGAGGAGGGGAAAATCTGGACTAAGGTGAAATGCTCTCCTGACCTTTTTGAAGCACATGCAACAGCCAATAACTAGTAAGATCTGGGGTAAAAACATAGCCCTGTTATGACTGAGCTCTGGTTAAAGGTCAGTGTAATTCCCCAGAGAGATTGCTCTTTCACTCACCCTCTCCCTTAAGGGAGCTCTTTATAACCTGCACTGGATAAATACTGAATGTATAGTTTTAGGCATTTTTGTGTTGCTTATTGCTTCTCTATCTTTCAGACTGAGAGCAAATGCCCAAGGTTATCAGTCCTGTGGGCTCAGAGCCAGATCAAACCCAGCCTCCCCTCAAACATTTCTTTCTTTACCTATGACTCCTCTGTACAGAATTGTTCATTTTGAACAGAAGTGCTTCTATGGGCAGCCAGAGGAATGCTGTGTGGAGTGACTCCCTTTTTAATGGTTAAACATTAGTCAGAGTGCACCATTGTACAGCAAGTGTTTTAATTTCATTTTCATCCTTAATAAATCATTAACTCTATCACACATTCCTATCACTGTTAATGCAATGTTACCAGGGGGCACCAGAAAGGTTTGGATCTAAGTGCATTTTAGCAAGTTTTAAATTCCATTAAGAAGTACCACATCAGCCCCAATATCTTTAAAAACTAGAGATACTGTGAGTTGTTGTAAAGTCATTTAGGGTGAAACGCTTATTTTCTTTGTTGCTGAGAGTTACAAATAACATGAACACTACTGTCAGTTTTGTTTGTTTAAACTACAGCTAGCAGCAAGATAGCTGAGCTTAGCACTAAGATTGGAAACAAGGGAAAACAGCTTGCCTGGTTCTATCCAAAGGTAACAAAATCACGTTATTTCCTGTTTGCTCTCCTAGTTGTTGTCTTCAATCACTGCTTGTGGTCTACAAATAGTCCAGCACATAACACCTCATGAAAACAAAAATAACGTTTTCTTAATGCTAAAAATATAATGCTTTAAGCTAATCAGCTGTTGGCTGTAGCTTTACATTTAGCAGACAGATATAAGTGTGGTATCAGTCATCTCATCTAACTCTCGGCGAGTAAGCATATAAGCTAATTTCCAAAATGTCAAACTACTCCATTAACAGAAAGAAAGAAAAACTAGGGGGTTCATTGTTATGCCGTGAGTATTGTGTTCATGACATGGGTTTGTGTAACAGCTGTCTTGGTTCCACAACACAGCGAATATGTCCCGCTGTATCTGTCTGCTTGAAAGCTAAGCTGAAAAACAGGTGCCGTTGGACAGTGGGAGAGTGTTTCGGAGCCACGCCTTCCTCCTCAGGCTATACATTCCTACACTTAGCACGAACTGGAGACCTGAGGAACAGCCTTGTGTGGGTCTCAAACCCCTGCTGCATTTCCTTCCTGCCACACATACACCAAACACTCAGAGAACACGCACATGTGGATGCTGACATACGGCCCCCGCACGCAGATGAACAAATGTGGACATATTCTCACAGATAACTTACACACGCATGAGTGAAGGACGATTTAACAGGGAAAAATAAATGTTCAGCAGCCTGGAGAAGTCATAAAACAGACTTGTGTGGAAACATTGTATAAAGAGGTATCATATAACATTAGGCCAGTTGTCCCATATTAGACATATAGTACGAACATACAGTATAACATATGTGGTCCAATGGGGGCAGCGGTAATGGAAATTCCATCCTGTATTAGTTGAATTTGTTTAAAATGAGTTTGTAACTCATGAAATATAAGAACTTGACACGATGTGGTGTTTTGGAGGATGAAATATTTTACAGTGCATCATCCCTCCCTTCATACCAAAACTGATTGGAAGATAAGCTGGTGTCAGTTGTTTTCCCTGCTGTTGTGGACATTTGGGAGGCTTGATATGGCTAATACAAGTGCCCCTTCTCTGTGGACTGTCCTGTAATAATACAATTTGGACTCTAATCTCTTTCTGTGGAAACAGAAGCTGAGACAACTAGATTATTCAGGCACAAACTTGGTATATGAAACAAAATGTCATATTATTAGATTCTGCTCATGTATTGTTTATATTTTGTTCTAAAATTAGATTTCATGCCAGAGAGTAAAAGCTACAGCAGGAAAATGTGTTCTTTGTCTTTTGTCTACAAGAGTTTACTTGATATGCTGCAGTTTAGCCAAGTGCCAAGGAACAGCTAATGTATGATAGTTAAAATCACAGTGGCTAAAATAATAATAAAGCTGCGTTTTATTGGTGTTACTGTACGCATGTGCAGCAGGGGGTTTGCACAAATGTGCGTATGTTTCTGTTAATTCCTGGTTCAGTGGACAGGGCCGAGTAGATCATGTTTTATGTCCGTGAAAGGTCATCTGAACCCAGCAAGGCTCCTGGTTGGATTTTAAACAGACCAAACTGTCTTCCTCAGAACATACTGGCTTCATAGCAACTCCAAGCTCCATGGCAACGGCTGGCTCTGTCGTCGCTGTGCAGCGAGGGCACGGTGTTAGAGCGTGCTGTGTTTCATATTCAACCAATGTCCTGCTCTGTATGTTGGATTAATATTCATGGAAATTCAACACAAGGCTGACATCTAGTTATTTTGAGGCCACTGATGTTTTTTTATTTTTTATATCTTGTGTATTTCCATGTTCACAAGGCTGTTTCTGTAGTTCTCATATTGTTTTCCTCAGTATTTTCCAACTATTGCAGACAGAAAGCCTATTGAGTCAATACAGAATACAGTAACCAGAGATAAGTGTAATGGGACTATAATGGAGCATACTGATGCACTCGCTCTTTACGTTTGCTCTGCTCTACAACAGCCACTCCATTTCTATTATCACACATTCACATCAGGAACTCCACATAGCATCCCACTCACCAACCCCGTCCCATCAGCTCTCAGCATTGTTTCAAAGGACGCCTTTAGAAGACTCTGTGGAACCATTCAAACCACGAAAAAGAGTTGAGCTCGAAGATGTTATAAGTATGTAGGATTAACTTCCTCAATAAAATGGATATTATGAGGCAGAAGAAAAAACATAGTGTTAATGAGAAAAGTGGAATAAAGTGGGGGAAAATCTGGGTTTTTTTCTGGGACAGCATGGTAAGGAAACAAACAGGAAACTGGGAGATAAATTGCAAATTACATTCCATGTGTGTTGTGTGGGTTAAGACTGGGGGGTTGTAGAGCAGAGGACTCTGGGGGCAGCAGCAACTGCATTTGGGTCTTTGTCCTCATAGTTCACAGAGACTGGTGTAGGCTTACAGTCGGGTCTGGGGAAAACACATTGAAAGGCTGGGAAGGCTTATTTTTTTTCTACTGTAACGCTGGGGCAGGGACAGAAAATAAAGTACTCTGCTGGTAAAAAAAAAAAAAAATCAGATACAACTTTTTGAGCATTTAAAATTTTCATCACTTGGCAACTCTAGTATGAGTATAGAGTCAGCCGTAATAGTTATAAGATAAGATAAGATAAGATAATCCTTTATTAGTCCCGCAGCGGGGAAATTTGCAGGCTTACAGCAGCATAGAGTTAAAGTGCACACAAGAGACATAGTAAAGAAAGACAAGGTAAAAATAAAAATAAAAAAAAAGTATTATAAATAAGCAATAAAAACAGTAGAAAAACACAATAACTGAAATATAATATTTACAGACAGAAAAAAACTATTATCAGCAGTTACCTGTCAGTTCAATAACACATAACTCAGTATCAACTGTCACTTTTCCAGAGTGACACTTTTCAGATGTCAAAAGAGTGGGTCTAAGACCCACTCTTTTGGATCAGGTGCTCTCTAGCCCTTTTGCTTGGGAATTGATCACATAGAGCAAAAAAAGGGGGAGTTCAGATTGCTTGTCGGTTGTTGGTTGGTTGCTTTAAATTCCTCTCTGCTAAAATCTCTCTCAGGACGTTTGTCTTGCGTGGAGTCAGGCCAGTCAAGCTGGGTCTCGATCGCATGGATCTGTTCCACGTCAGTGTCTGTGCAAGATGCTTGTCTTGATAAGGCAACAACAGGATGTTGACACTGTATACACTGGCATGTTGTGCGCTCACCTTTGGGCTGGAAAGCACTAACTTACTAGATAATATGAAAATGCTAACACAAAGTTTAAGCCTGGATTAACTCTGGGAACATGTGAGTTTCCAAATGTACGGGCCAGCGTTGTTAGAGTGACAGACGGAGATGTGACCTTCAACTGAGATAATGAGTGCTGCATTGCCATCCTTGGAAGCCACCTTAAAGGCTCAATGTGCAAGATATTACCAGAAGTTTAGTTTAAAACATTCAAAAAATGAACTAACATATAAAGAGAGGTTACAATTTCACTAAGTGACGTCTATGTGTTGTGTTGCAGAGATATACACTGAAATGAGCCTGCTAACCAACTAGCCACGGCTCACACTGTCTTGCCCAGACTCACCACCGATTTAATCTATGCACAAACTATCAAAATGTACACGGACCATACAGCCAGTTTGTGTACACACAGATGGCTAATGTCAACTATAGGCCAACCCCACCCG
This sequence comes from Anoplopoma fimbria, assembly GCF_027596085.1. Taxonomy (NCBI): domain Eukaryota; kingdom Metazoa; phylum Chordata; class Actinopteri; order Perciformes; family Anoplopomatidae; genus Anoplopoma; species Anoplopoma fimbria. The sequence goes on from NC_072453.1 coordinate 5,659,329, forward strand.
TGAAGATTATAGGTAGCAGTGTTATGTTTTGGATCGTTTTGGCCATTATTCTCAGCAGTTTTGTTGAACGTTGCATATTTTTGCTGTTAGTTCGTAGTTTTCTTTTTTTTTATAGCTGATGACTGTACATTTAGATTGCATGGTTTGTATTGACTGGAGTAGTAGAGGTCAAATGCTGACTCCCATTTGTTTGAGCATATAGCAACATCTTACAGATTGCACCTTTAACCTGTTGATTGTAATGCGTGTTCTCTGTTATGTTAGATACTTCCTATTTACTGGTATCAAAAAGGAAGTTACATGTGGTGTAAAAGTGGTATATGGTTTCATTTGACAAAAAACAGGCACACAAATACCTGTGGACACTTGAAATGAAAGTTGGAAAGAACATCAACACCTCTAAATTCATGTTTTTTCTTAAGGCCCACAGAAAGCTTTCACAGTTGGCCAGTGGAATGTGCACAGTGAACTCCATTCCCCACATTATTTCACTTGGGATTGGAGGAGAGATTACCTCTGGGTGAGAGAAACTCCTGGAGCGTGAGGAGATGCAGAGTGGGAGCCCGGCTCATCAATTAGAGGAGGTCAGTGATGCCAGATGTAAGCCAGGAGTCAGCCAATAAAGCAGAGACGATGAAAGATCGCACATTGCTGTGAAGACACGAGCAAAACGGAGAGGAGATGGAGCTGCAGCTGGTCTCTCGACACCAGGGGGTTCCTAAGAGAGACAACCAAAAAAAAGGGGGAAAGTGGGTGGAGGGGGATTCATGCAAAGGACAGGATGCTTTAAAAAACTCTGGCTTGTTCCGTGAACTCTCTAAGGGGTTTAAGGGTTTAATGAATCGCCTATTGGGAGCCATAAGTCTGAGTGAAAGGCATTGGAGCGAGGGAAGGGGTGGCTGTCACAAGAGTGCTCACGTGAGGGCGGTCCATGCGTCTATTAGTTGGCCTGGAGGAGTATTGACAGGAGGCCTGACTCTCAGAATATAGTCGATCCTACACAGAATATCTGTGGAGAGCTATTGCAATACATACATTTAATTTATAGAGTTAACCAGCTTGAAAATGCTTTTATATTCTCTTTCTTGCAGGTGATAAGTTCAAAAACTTTACACAAGGACCATGCAGTGCTGATGTTTATTGAGTAAGCCCTTCCGCTAACTTACATATAATATAAATAGGGTGCATTTGGAACTAATGGCTGTCTTTTGTGATTTTCTTTCATGCTCTTAAATGGAAAATAAAATACTGAAAGTAATTTATTAATAAACTCATTTAATTGTTGTTTAGAATGAGATTAAAAAGAAATGGGGTTTTTTTTAATACTGAACTTTAATTTAAAAAATGATTTATATATGAAAGTGTTGATGGAGGTATTGATCAAAATATATACTGTAACATTGTAATATTGTATGAACGTTTTACAAAGGTATGGATGAAAACAAAAGTCACATACATCAACTCTATATTGCACACAAACCAAACTTTTTTTTTCTGACTCGTGGAACTCAGATTTTTATCAGAGAGAGAGAGAGAGAGAGAGAAACCGAGACAGGGAGGGGGGGGAAGCGAGATACTGAGGTTTCACACAGCTAACCACACTCTGCTGTGTCTGAATTCACGTTGTGCACTTGTTTCAAATGTGTGTGTGGAGGGCAGAAAGAAGGGGAAGGGAGGGCGGCAGAGGGAGGCAGAGGGAGGCAGACACCGACACCTAGGCAGTCACACTGAGGGGGGGGGAGACAGCCGGCTCTCAATGGGCAGGTCTCTATGAAGCGCAGCTATACCTGTCGGAGCTCATTGCCGGAGACTGCAGTGCCGGACCCACGCTGATCGTGGATCTGCGGGAAAACACACTGCTTTTGCGAGGCATAAACAGCCCAAACATGTCTCCCAGACTATTGCTCTGCGTCGTTTTGGCTGTGTACCACGGGACGCGAACCTGCAGTGGATTTAACATAGATGAACGGTTCCCTGTGATCAAAGAGGGGAAAACCAAAGGGAGCTTCTTTGGATTCTCAGTAGCTCTGCATCAACAGACGGTGGGCTCCAGAAAGTACCTGTAAGTTATCAAGCTATGCATGTCCAACAAAGTACTTCCACTTCTTTCTCCTTTTGGGGTTAATATTCGCAGACTACGCACCTGCTTCAGACCAGGTGTCGTGGCGAAAAAAACAACCTATTATCCGACTCAGAGGAGCATATTGCGCCCACGTACTGCGCAAAAGCCCCGATGAAGCTTTGGAGTCTAGTTTATTGCGTTTAACACCTGTGGCCCGTCTGTAAACTGCGCTTTATTGCTAAATGGTTTTCTTCGCAAGACACACTTCCCTTTTTACTACACGCGAAGTAGTTCCTCTCAAGGCAACCACCTGTTAATCGGCAGCTAATGTAGACTATTTAGGCCTTTGGACATTTTTTAGACCAATGGTGGGGACATATTTGTGCCCCTGTCTTATTTGATGAAAGTCATCGCGGCGGAAGTTGGTACCTGGGTCTGATTTTTTTTTTTTTTTTTTTGGGGCATAGCAGTCAACGTAGCATCAAACAGGGATCTGAGTTACCACAACAAATATGAATATGAAACAGAGTTATCTCTTATAACACACACATTCTAGTGTTCTTTATTTTTCTGGCTGTCATGTAACTGTAATACCTGTAATCATCCAATGATTGCAAGTGCAATTCTCAAATTTAAACTGAATCCTATGGTTGAAAACGCCGAATTGACTAAATTGTATATTATGTATACTTATATTTATCTATATCCATAATCCCTGTTCTTTGTGAGGAACTTTAGCTGCAGGTGAAAAAAATCTGATCAGTTTATGGGTTCCCATATTTGACTCATCTCGGTCTCCTTCAGTACATATTCATTAACGAATACACAGGAAGCTGTGACCACGCCTGCTCTACTTTCTTTTCACCTATACTGGTGCTGTAACGTTCAGCTGAGACACAAGTGGGATTGTGTTTCGCAATAAAGGTAGTCATTGGGCTGTAACACTTTTTTATTACAGAGATATAAATGCTCTTGAAGATTTACATGAAAGAACATGCTTCTTGTTTAGGATTAGTTGATGTTCCGGGACAAGAATGTATGTGAAACATCTTTCTAATGTAAGATACTCGAACTGTTTCATAGTTGAGTGAAGGAATTCCCTAGGCCAATTAAAGTGGCCTCCTCATCCTTCCGCATCCATGATCACACAACGTGACCATAACTTGCTGTTATCTGTGTCCTCAGGGCACACTTCCCATGTGTCGTCACCAGTGGAGTCAGTCAGAACTCAGTTTGTCAACCAAATCCCTGCAGAGATTTTTCACGTAGTTTATAGAATAGTTAGCAGTGTGTCCCGTTGACACTTGATCAATGTGCCATCTTGGCCCTGTCCCCAGGGGGATGGAGTCACTGTCCACAGACTGCAACCTTAGAAGGGGACCACATGGCCTTTGGTAAAGAGGCTGGAGGCCTGTGGGGACAAGGAGGCTGTAAAAAGTCTCATCAGTTCACAGCTGGAGGTGCAAGTAAATGTGTGCTTAATTCTACATTGCAGCTTTTCATTTGGTAATTAATGATTCATTTCAGTAATAAATGCTGCAAACATCCCCTAGATGAAGTTAATAAGGAAACGTGTAATACATTTCGTGAAGTACTTTCTTAGTTAGATGAGAAGATCAATACAACTCACAAAGCACTTAGCTTGTTTTAGCAAAAAGACTGGAAACAGGGAACAGCTAGCTGGCCCTGTCTAACAACAAAATCCACCGACTAGCATGTCTAATGCTGCTTTCCACGAAAAGTCTGAGTTTCTATTTGTAGACTCAAGGCAAATCCATGTACTTAACTTCACATAGAAGCTGTTGTCTGACGTCACACAATATTCTGTATGTAAATTGATGTCAAAATATGTCGTCAATATTATTGGGTAGCTGGTTACATTAAACAATCTCTGAAAGTGTTTCATTTATATTTGCAAGGAGGCTGTAACTGCTGAGAGTTCAATTGTTTGTAGGCCTACACTTGTCAAAGAAACATCAGTTTGTCACGGTAAGCCATGTTTTTGATTAGCATCATGCACCTCAGCTCAACTAAAACGCATAGCAGTGACTTCATATTTAGCATTCAGACATAAGTGTGGTATCTATCTTCTCATCTAACTCTCGGGGGGTATTTTTTTTTTAATGCAAGGAGTAGTATATTAATTTCTTACAATGTTACTGTGTCTCCCATCTCAACAGCTCATTTGTCTGTGAAACCACCGCTGAGTAAAGACAGTCCTCCAGTACTCAGACCTAGTTGTGTACATACTCTGTGATTCTGTAAAGACACATCACAATGTGCTGATGGTGTGTCTCATGTTTGACTTGGAGTTGGTTTTACAATGCTGGCTGTTTCCTCTGTGTTGTCTGGCCTCTTTTGTGGCCTTATGTCTGTCTCACCGCATTACAGAGATGTCACATGTTTCCTCTTCATGTTGCAAGCCAGAGTGTGAATGTTTGAAAAAATTCAAGAATTTAAACCAGTCATGACATGTACGATGTTTAAATTGGCCATTCTTTGCTCACGCATGAGTCAAACAGAGTCCAGGATAAAAGTCAACACAGAGGGCCTCCACTCCCAGTTCTGCAATAAAGGGAGAGCAATAAAGTTTTTCCTTAACCTCTTAAGTTGAAAGCGGTTATCTAATTAGTCTGAATCTAGCAGTGCATATTGGCTCGACTGAAGCAATTTAAAAAATGTTTTTCTTTTAATTCAGGGGGGTCATGACCATTAAGTGGGCCAACATTGCTTCTTCTTGGGGAAGGGCTGCACCTGAGCTATCTAAAAGCTACCTGAGGCCAATTTGTACGGGGCATTCACCTCTCCACTCCACCCTTCCCTTTGACTCACCCATTTATTTATTTCCTGTGAGGGCTTTTTTTTGTTCTCTGTTGTAGCTGGGAGGAAGGACCGGGTAGTCAGCTGGCCACCTATTGGCTCTTCCAGTCCCCTGACCCTATGGTATGCTTGGAATGTATTACCCTTCTCTGCACAGTCACAACCTGCCAGGTTTCAGGTTGAGACAAGACTGGACTGAGTGATTCTTGGGACTATTGTGGAACACACACAAATCCTCCAAAATATAAAATCCTTCTGTTCATCCTTCAGCAGACAAAGATTCCTAAATTGTACGGTTGGGAACCTCCGCGACCCCAGAGGAAGAATTTAATTACTCTAAATGATAAATATATCTAATCAGAGTCGACAAGCTTTTCTAGCTCATCTCTGTCTGAGTGCAGTTCCCCGAGGCCATGAAAGTCAGCCATTTAATTTGACGGGGCCTTCCCCTTTCTGCTGTAAACTGCAGATTAAACTTGCCGACCAGCTGTAAGGTTTATAGACACACAGTCTGATGTTTGGTTTGAACATGCATGAGTACATGCTCTGCTTTCCTTTCAACCACCTAAAGTTTGACAGAATTGAACACCTGATTCCTAAAATCAAATTTCTGTTTTGTAAAGTTAATGTGAGGAAGAGCAGCAGATGACGATGGTCTGTTGTACAGAACCTGCATATTTAACTTCAGCTTAATTCTCTCAAAGACATAACTACTGGAAAGACATTTGAGTGCACAGTGAACAATCACCCCATGTTACAATGGACTCAGATAGTGACTGAGTGCAATAGTATCACTAAAATTGAATGCTCCAATGTGTGACATAACATGCTGTTGCACAGGCTAGTGTAAGTGATGCAGGTGGGTATGTCCAACTTGGCTTTGATCCAACATTCCCCCTCACAGAAATTCTAGTGGTCTTTGTCTCTGAATTGGACCTATCAGAGCTCTAGTGTCTTGCCACAGTGAAACAATTCCAAATAACAATCTTGTGTTGTTAATGAGAACCTCATACATGTTTTACATGAGAGCCAGCTGGGAGTTGTACCTGATGTGTCTCTGTGAAAAAGGGGTCATAGCCTCTGAAAGAATGTGCTATTACATAGACATGAACGTACTTTTATTTTATGTCTATTCGAGATGTACCCGTAGCTAACTGAAGTAAAAGCGTAAACTGTTTTCACTATGTTAATACATTGTGAGCTTCATGGAATACGATATAGTGAATATGATTTGCTAAACCCTCCTTAGTCACGTGATATGAATATAATGATTCTATTTTATAGCATTGAATTACATAGAAATTGATGATCCAGTAAAAAACTGTAGGATTTAAAAGAAAGAACAAAGATTCAAAAAATGTTACCACTTTCTGATAAGGCAGTCAGTTTATTTTTAATTCATGTTATATTTTATTGTTGGTTACCTTTTTCTAATACGATGCCCTCTACACAGGGATTATAAAATCATCTTAATTGATGTTGAATAAATCATTTACTAATTGATAAGGACAACTTTTTGGTTGCCAGGTTGTAAAAACTCACTATGATTGGTTCGACCATTTGACCAATGATTTATAAAAAACATGACGTGATTGTCCAATCGGGAAATATATTCATGAACAACTTATTAACACTGCAGTCTTGATTATTAAAACTCTTTATTAAAGACTAATTGACACTTTTAACCACAAACATAATGGCCTATTACTTGGTAACCCAAAATTAGCGGTAATGGCTTATAGCTATGAAACATTAGTCATGGTTTATTAACCATTAATACGATTAAAAAGTGGTCTCCAACAATAAAAACAATGAAAACCAGAAAATGTGTGATAAGTCTGTGTTGGTAGTTATTTATACATAGTTTTAAGTACTTTCTAATTTAATAGAGGCCAAGCCACTGCAACTGTTCAGGACCTCACCAAAGTTAAGTGCAAGTGTGTCCATAGTGACTGGTCCTAATCTGTATGGTATTTATTGGCTGTGTCCAATCAGTTGGTAATGGCATGGGCTGCATTTTGTGTAGCAGCCGAATGAATGACGCCTTCTAATAACATGTTGAAATGGATCCCAGCAGGACATCAGGGCTCCTGCTGATCTCCACAGAGGAGATTCTCTATGGTGGGGCTTTCATTGGAAATACCTGCAGTGAAGACTGCTTCTATCCAAACAGAACTGTAAGAGATACCCCTTTCCTCCCCTGCTTGTACTAATGCCCTCAAACAGCATGGAAAAGAAGCTGGTGTCGCTGGCCTCCGGGCTAATGAGGGCTACCTGCAGCTAGGAAAACTATATGCTTCAATACCTTTCCCTCTTCATGCCATTTTTCATCTTTGAAGGCTAAACGATCCTGAAGTATAGGTTTACACTTAGTATTCTTATGTGGCTGTCAGTGAATGCGGCAGTTCGTTGTCAGTCCTTAACAATACAAGATGTGCTGAAGATATGGTATTAAATGCCTCCCATTATATCATTTATTGGTAAATAAAAATAGTAGAATTAAATAGATTAGGCAAATATCTGTTCCACTGGTGTTTTGTGGCCATTTTTGTTCAAGCCTCAACAGGTTAACCAGATGTTTCATGCAAGCACCTGCTCTGCTTTCATATAAGATTAGTAATATCTGAGTGAAAACTTGGCACTACGCAGACACGCTAACAGCGCTGCTGTCTGCTTCATTACAGCTGTGCGGTAGTCTACCTGTAAACCCCATGCTCCCCCACCCTCTCCCCCCTTAACGTACAGCTGGGGTCAAAATGTTAATGGAAATGCTGTTACTGATACTGCAAGTCTCTAGTCAATTCTGCTATGGCTGCATGATGTGTCTGCTGGTGTCACTAAGAAACATGTGTCCAGGCTCAGTCCAGCTCTGTGTGTTCGTTCCTGTTTGCATGCATACATTTGTGTGTATTATTTCCTGTCAGTTTAGTTGGGTGTATGTTTGTGTGTGTTTGTTAATCATGTGCAGCAGTGCTGTGCTGTCTGCATCTGCAGCAGTGGGGGTTGCCAGTCTGACATCATTCATCCAGCGACACTAGACTCCGGGTCAGGCATAGTTAGCAGATCAACCTGCAGACATAAGCCAAAATAACATTGGCTTTGTCAGACAAGGTTTTACTCGTTACTAATGAAAAGCGAGTTAGTTTATTATCAGGGAATGACCTGCCATGTTTAATTTGTCACACTGGGTCGAAATGAGTTTGCTCTCTTGTTACTGTTTCACCATTGGCAGATGGTGGTCTTCAAACAGGATGTTTGTCCAGCTGAGATTAGACTGGTGTGTGTGTGTTTGTAAGGAATGCAGGTGCAGACTGATATTTTATTTTATTTAACACTCGTCAATTGTTTCATTTCTTTTTTGATCAACAGTAATGTTTGCATTGCATTTCATTTTTATCAAATGTCTTCCCCTTTTGACTAAATTATGATGCCAGGATTTAATTTCCTCTAATTGTCATGCATACGCAGTCTGCTTCTTTGTTTAAAACATCTCACATCACCATCAGCACCATACACTATGAAAGTGTCATTTTTACTTGACATTTTGGCTAAATTGTCACTGTTACATTCATGCTTATAGAGCATATTAAATTGTCTCACAGATTGACAGGGAAGAGAGGGTTTTTCACCTTAGCACTGAACTCGGTGAGCTCAAAGAAGTGTGACTGAGAAACAAACGTTTCAAGGCTTTTAGACAAACAGATGAAAAAGGATTCAGTATTCTGACTGTATCCCACCAGGCGGACAGCTGTTTTCGTAAAATCACAGTTTAACACGAGTGACATGGTTTACCGGGTGTGCATACAGTTATTCACCACTGACTTCCTTTCCATCTGTTTTGCTAATAATTAACACCCTCTGACAGTTATACGGAAGGATTTGTCTTAATATAAGCTCCTTGTTTTACACCAATGAAAGTTTGGCCTTGGATACATTTGCCGTGTTGTGTTGTGGGAAAGTATCCAAATTATTATCTTATAATTGAAATATAGAGAACATGTTGAGGTACTCAGTTTCAAAGATGCTGTTATGGCAAGTCTGTTTTCACCACGTTTCTACTTGCAGCAGGTTGATGTATCACTGTTTGTCCAGAGAGGACTCATCTATTAGCCATGTTTTGTACGTGCAGACACACATAGTCAGTGTGTTAACAACTAGGCGTGCTTTCTGTGAATAATCTGATAGCAACGTCCTTGCCCACCCCCACCTACGGCTTTGTGAGTGTTTCCTGAAAGTACAAAGAACTGGATTTATCAGAATGCTATTGTAATACAGTGAAACCACACACACACACACACACACACACACACACACACACACACACACACACACACATCACGTGACTTATTTCCCCCTATAGGCAGCACAGTAATGGTGGACCAAGACGTAACACACCATGTCTCTCGTCTTTCAGTGCAGTCATTACAAGAGCATTAAATGATTTAGACCTGGTCTGCTGTTGTCCTAGTGCTTAATTCAATCTGCGGATATAATTGCTCCATTCAATATTATCTCCATTTTATTTGCTAAGTGGCAATGTTTCCGTGGAATCGATATGAGTCACCTGTAGTGCACTAGCTTCATACCATCCTGAAAAATATTGAGGTTGCCACATGGGTGTCTGTGTTTGTGTGTCTGTTTAATGGATTTGGGAGTAAGAGTGAGGATTAATAGCATTTTTGTGCGCCTGTTCCTTGCTTGTACTTGTTCGGCAATTTGGTGACCAGCCATGTGCTACAGTGTCGAACGGAGAGGGGTTAAACAATTTAAGTGGTACGCTGGTGCTGAGTATGATATGTGCTGTCTTGGACCAGGCCCCATCAGCATGTGATAGTTTTGTTACTTAAAATGGTGGAAGCATAACCCTGCATACCTCTTTTACTCATAGTCTGCTTGTTTGTTTCACTTATGATCTTCAGCAAGCAGAAATATCGAATTACATAGAAAAAGAGCACATTACAGCAGTGATGCCAGTAGATAGAGGAATTCATCATCCCCAGCAACTTGCACATATGCCTGTTGCAAAATAACAAGCCATATTTTGCACAGTCTGCCAGTTAGTGCAGTGAAAATTACCAAGATCGTTTGATATGGTAACATTGGCACACATTTGACCCTCACGGTTCTCTTAAACTTCTTTCTCCTCTTCACAACGCTGGACTTCCTCTGCACTGTTCTACCAATCCAACAACACCTTGTTACCAGGGCGAACATCTGCGTGTGTCTACTTGTTTCCAGTGGGTCTGACAGTTACCAGACAAATCATTTTTAAAAGCAGAAGAGGTAGAGCTGTGGATTTGCCTCGATTCACAAAGTACGTACATTTTGATAGAGGAATTACACTTATCATGATTTCTTCTGTCATGTGTGAGAATGTGCCGTTTATCTCAGTAGTTCTTAAAAGAGTTGCATGGCTGATAGTGAAAAACAGGCCCTGAGGTGTTCTAACATGAAGCTGAAGCTTTTTTCTTTTTTCTTCGCCCTGAGGGCCACAGCCACACCCTGTGACAAACAGGTTGCCCTGAGCCTTATCTGGAGAGGTGAGCCATCACTTGTGTAAGGCTTAAAAAACACCCCCACAGCAGTTATAAGTACTTGGTCTCTTTGTCAACCACTTTCTCTTACTTACCCGTTTTATTATACCTTTGACATTCAAGGCAAGGGCCTCAAATGTCACGGTCAAAACTTGTGAGCCATTTTTTGACATATATTGTCTCATCACCCTCGTGTTCAGACTGGACCCAGGTGAAGATGAATGTAATCTAAACAGGATATTTCTGCTCCGCTGTAAACACGACTGACTGGCCCTGCACATTGTCTCTTCTTGTTAATCTTGCAAAGGCCTGTGAGATGGAGAGAAAATATCATCCAAAAGGGGTTTAGTCATCTTTAATTAAGTTGTGTTTCCTGGTTTCAGTGCTGTTCATGTTATTCTGAGTCAGGAGCCGTCAGTTGGGGGGGGGGGCTTGAGAGACTATGGCTTAGTTTTAATTACCTACCAGAGAGCAACATGTGCTTTGTTAAGTGTCTTATAGACAGATGTCTGTTTACCAAACTGACCTTGTCGTGTTTTCTCTTTTTCTCTCCTGTGAGACAAGGAGCAATCACCCTTTTTGCTCTCCACTCCCTTCCATCACTCCCTCGCTTTTTCAACACCTCCTCCCCCTCCTTTGTTATTGGTGCTGTCAGGAGCAGTCGGGATTAAAATGGCTTAATAAATGGACCTCTGTTTTTTTAACTAAACACTAATGATATGATCATATAGTAGTTTATCCAACTCCCTTCCTCTGTGTATTTCTTAATTCTCGGTGTTAAGAATCCAGGGCGCGCTCACCTTGGCTGGGTGTGTTCCTATCACTTCTGAGGAAGAGGGGGTGCATTTTAACATGTCCTCAGAGTAGGAATGTAGCTCCAGGTTACCCCTCCTTCCTTTCACTGGGCCTTTGACAGCCTGTTTATGAGTAGGTGATGAGCAGGGAGGGAGGTAGGAGGAGAGCACTCAGGACAGGATATGAGGTGTGTTTTCAAAGAAGAGTCAACTCTTTGTGACTCATGTTTTGGTGATTTTTACATGTGATGATTCAAATCCCCACACATAAAGTGACAAAATTGATGTCTTCAATTTGTTGAAATTAAAAGAGGTTTTCATCTTTCATCTCATAATAAGTGATATGACAGATTACACTTTGGCTTTTGTGCTGAGTAAACAAACAATATACAGTATAAGTATTCAATTAGAAAGCTTTCGAGGTGCCTTAACCTACCCATGCTAGCTGTTTCCCCCTGTTTTCTAGCCATTGTGCTAAGCTAAGCTAATAGTTGGCTGGCTACAGCAACATATTAACCTCACTGACATGAGAGTGGTATCAATTTTCACTTCTAATTCTCTCCAAGAAAGTGAATATTCCCAAAATGTCAAACTGTTCCTTTAATTCTATGTTACCTTCATGAAAATACCACATCCAAGGTTTTGGAGCTGTGTCGTCACTGTATGTCAAACCTGATGCGTCAATCAGCAGTGTTGAATTTCCACAACAAACAAAGGTGACCCACGTGGCTCTGATGAGACGGTGAGACAGTGAGTATGTTTATGAGATCGAGCTGGATCGAGTATTTGTCTCCGGTTTGCTGCAAAAACCACGCTGACAGCCAAGATTACCCAAGCCTCCCTAAAGCATGTGTGATTAGCGCTGGACTCTGTGCCTCAATAAGTCCTTTTTTTCTGTGTGTTCAAAGTTCACACTTACTGCCCTCTGTGTTTTATAACAGTCTTGCTTATTCTCTGGGTTGACCCTGTTTCTTTCCTGTTCCCTCTAAATGCGTTGGATGTCTTGCTTGGTTTTTCCCACAAGGATTGCTGACCTTGTAAGTCAATGTTTTGAGACACTGTGCCCTTTTACAGCTGAAAAACATTTTAGGTGGCCATGACTTCTGATTTAAAGGCTATTGAAAAAGACAAGCGAGTCGTGTATGCAGAAAACACACACACCTAACTGCTGACATTTTCTGTTGTATGGGAGCCCACACACACATGTAGGGTAGATTATGGAAGGGGTTCTGCACACTGATTCTCCACATATCAGTCATTCCCACTAACTACTACAAACCTCTGTGGAATCTCCACTGCTGTCTACATTACTGAATGATAGTCTGAACCAAGGACTCTTCCTCCCAGTCAACTGTAAACTGTTGGCTCTCAGAGGTCATCTTTAGCTCTAGCTGTTTGTCATCACTGTGGCAAGATAATTGATTCATTGCTAATAATGCCCATCTTGTAGCAGATCACTTGTCTTGGTGACCACATTGGTCTTGGTCTACTGTGTCTTGGTCTACTTTTCAACGGATAAGTAATATGCCTGCCACAGCTCCTGAACTAAGAATAGAATCAGAATCAGCTTTATTGGCCATATATGCGTACGCATAGATGGAATTTGAATCCGGTTACTTGCGCTCACTAATACACAGAAACAGACAAATAAACAAAAAATCAAGGAGGTCCAAGAAAACTATTTTGTACACAGAAATATAAAATGCAAAAGTGTATATATATCAACATAAAAACACAAAAAGCAACGACAATGAAGTGTAGCTAAAAGTGCAAATATGCAGAGTGCAAGGCTGCTTGAATAAATATGTAAACAATTTGGATTTAAAGTTACCGGGTTATTGCACATGGATTTGTACCACACAGAGAATGATTGATTAATTGTTCATGAGAGTGACGGCCATAGGAAAAAAGCTGTTCTGGTGTCTGGTAGTTATGGTGTTCAGTGCTCTGTAGCACCTACCAGAGGGGAAGAGTTGGAACTGGTTGTGTCCAGGGTGTAATGGGTCTGCAGAAATGCTGGTCCAAAAAATGGTCAAGTTTTAAATCGTAATGGGGTAATTCGATCTAAGCTCAGCGGTGGAAGCAAACTCACATGACTGATTTCCATGCAAAGCCAAACTTTCTTGCATCTTGTCAGGTTCAGGTGACACATCAAAGAGAAAATATTTGTGTCTGGAGATGTTCTCATGATTAGATTGCAAGTATTTATGGGGGCATTATGTCTATTCATGTGAGTGTAGATACAGAAGGCTATGGTGGAGTGGTACAGCCTGGAACACACTTTTACTATGTTTATGAAAACCAACCACATAACCCGCGAGTAATGTGTGAGCGAGGGCACTGCTCACTACGAGAAATATGTTACTTAATCTATGGAATATTTTTTATCATCTTGCTCAGACATCAAGTAGTTCAGTATGCCTCGTCCTTCTGTCATGTTTTGCCTCCGAGAACATAATAATCAAGTTGGAACTATGAAGGGTTGGCTCATGAAAGACATTTTTGATTTGAAGGCACAATGACCATACTGTAGGTGTATCTTTAAGTATACACCCATTACCTGTATTAAAACTGTCTTATCTGTGCGTGTAAGGGTCGGCCCACAAGCTTGACTCAACACTTTCCCCTGTTCACCACTGCCAGCACCATGTCAGCATCCAACCAACATTGCGTGAACACATCCAGAAAGTTTGAATGAAAAGAACACACTTTATACGGCTCTATGCTTTTGTTCCCACATAGTACAGCAGGCCATCTGTCACACACACACACCGTAAACAAGATTGTCGGAGTACCCCGCCCTCAAAGTGGAGCTAATAAATCTTGTGCTGACAGTAAATAGTGTGTCCAAGCGCAGAGCCTTGTGGAGGGAGTAATCCCTCTACTTCAAAGTTCTGTGGTTTGTTAAAAGGTGCTGATGTAGGGAGTGTCTGGGTTGAGTGGACAAAAAGACCAGGTCCATCACCAACATGCTAGTCTGTGTGTGTGTGTGTGTGTGTGTGTGTGTGTGTGTGTGTGTGTGTGTGTGTGGTGCCCAGACTTGTCACGGGTCATGCTCTGACTGCTCCACTCTTCCCACTATTAATTCATAGGTCACGTGAACTGGGTCACTCTTTGCGCGTGTGTGTGTGTGTGTGTGTGTGTGTGTGTGTGTGTGTGTGTGTGTGTGTGTGTGTGTGTGTGTGTGTGTGTGTGTGTGTGTGTGTGTGTGTGTGTGTGTGTGTGTGGAAACTGAATACATACTACTGTGTCTAAGGTGAAAGATGGAAGCAAGATGCTCACATTCAAATGTACTGCAACTCAAACCTTTTGGATTTTCTGTGTTTAAACTACAGGAATTATCCGGGGAATCATCTAGCTTTTTTCTTTGCTGCTGTTGCAATATTTTGTATTTTCTAACAAAATGACAAAGGTCTGATATCATCTAATAATATGTCTCTGTCTTTCTGTCCAGGCTTCTTACAGGAGCACCCAAAGAGAAAGCTGAATCTCTACCAAATGTCAATGAAACAGGTGCCGTCTACTCTTGTCCCATTACAACAGACACCACCGACTGCACCAGAATGGACCTGGTCAGCACAAGTAAGCATGACGCATAGCTCTCCGATGTGATTCTTCATTTTGACATTTGACAGGGGAATGGAGTATTGTAACAGAGTTTCTGTACAGGTCCAGTTAGTGATTTAAATGAGCCTGAGTCACACAGTGAAGGTTTTCGGCTGCAGTCCGCACCTGATCCGACTCCCAAGATGAGGGAGAGCGTTAGCATTGATGCCAAAACAAGACAAAGTCTAAAGCCATGCTCGCTGCTCTGTGAGGCTACACAGCAGTGAGCTAAGTTTCAAAATGCTCAAAGTGACAATGTTAACATGCCAATGTTTATTAGGTATGAACTTGACCTTGTTCACTAGCTCAAATGAAAAAAGTAGAGCTGAACTCCTACAAGTCCTATAATTGAAACCAACAGAATCTTTTGTATTTTTTACTTTTCCCTGTCTGGTTGACACATCTTTCAAACTCCATGACCCCAATTTATAATTCATGCTTTCTGTTAATTAAAATTTGATCCCTAAAACCAAGCCAAGATAGCTCTGAGGAGGTCATCAGGGGTCACTTTCTCAGACTTGTCAACGCTTCCCTCAGAGCAACAAAAGACATTATACAAGAGTTTTCACAGGCTGATCATGATGAGTAAACTTTATGTGTAAAATCAATGGAGTTTCCTTTTAACAAAGAGGTTACTGTAGGAGATATCCCTGATTGCAAAAGGAGGAACTGTAAATAATCAGCCAGTTTCAAACAATCTCAGTGTCTAATCCCCGGCAACTCCTGAAGTATTCACTATTCATTTGCTGCACCTACACGATGAGCTTGAGGATATGAAACTCTGAAAGCGCATCTTTTCTTAATTGAAGGTTATGAACTGATAGACTTACCGCTCTACTACCTGGAGGTGAGTAGGCCCCCAGGAGGCTACAAGTAAGAACCATAATAAAAGGATTCCTCACCACTTTTGATGTTGAAGTTGCAGTGACTGTTGCTGCAGTCACAGCACATTTTTGTGGTTATATTTGTCAGGGCATGATCCAGGCTGAATGAAGCTTGACTGTTTGGGTTGGCATTCCTGCTACTATATTCACCATAATCATGTTGAATGATTTTTTTTTCTATATAAGGGATTATATGATTAAGGTTATGTATGATTTGTTTGGTTAAAATATGACACTGAACATTAACAGTATGAACCTGGTTTTTAAATTCAGGACCAACCATTTTAATAATCTGAAAGTGAAATGGTATTTCTACACTTTATTTCCACTTTCATAGTAACATTAAAAACCCTTTAATGTAATTCCCACCTCTGACCTATACACAGCAAATCCATCTGAGACAGTGGAGGGCATGTGGCTGGGTGTGACAGTGGCCAGTCAGAGAAACCTGCCAGAGGGACGCGTGCTGGTGAGATGACATCCTGTTTACTCTATTAGTCAGTGTGGCAGGTGGAATATTATATATATGGTAACATTTACTGCAGCACTGAGAGGACATGGGCTTGATATAACCCTTGTATAAACCCCTCCATAATGGAATCTTGGTCATACGTAAGATATTATAATTCTCCCAAAAGATCTTTCCTTTTTATAATGATAGGGAAAAAATATTTATTTTCACGAAAAAATATTCTTGAAATATATATAGGTATATTGGTATAAATATAACCATTTTACCCTTTCCATTTCTTTAATGTTAAATTGTAATGTAGTGGACCTCACATCTGACACTTCCTTTATTGCTGGAAACTGCAAGGAGGGCTCCATTGTCTTATTTAAAATCAATTTATCCATTGTTAGATTTAAAAAAATTGATTAGATGGTGTATGTTTAGCGTATTTTGTATTTATTTCCTATTATATAGGAGCAATGTTCTAAAAAAACAATACATGGCTCACAAAAACAGACCTCATCCTACTACTGCACGCTAAGTGTGTAATGCAAAAAGATGCAATACTATCGTAATGAGCAGGGATTTATATGCTTTTTGTTATTTTAATTCCAGCTCAGATTCAATCATATGTGTACATTATAAGAAGTGATCGCCAGATTTCACACGTAGTAAGTTAGAGCAATTACACAGTCCATAATGTCCCAGAATACACACTCTTCTCTGGTGTCCAGGCATGCGGGCATCGCTATGTGAAGATTATCGCCGGAGAGGACCAGCGACGGATGATAGGAAAGTGCTATGTCAGGAGCAACAACCTGACCTTTGACTCCAGTGATTATTGGCAGATTGAGCCATATGAGCTCTGCCCCACGGTTGGCGACTTGGAGACTGAAGTTTTGTGCAACATGGGCATCTCCGCCGGCATAACAGACAATGATGTCTACTTTGGAGCCACAGGCAGCTATGCGTGGCAAGGTGGGCACTGAAGAGTTAACCCCAAAAAGAGTGTGTTTTGTTACTTAACACTGAAATAATGGGCTGGTTTCACAGACAGCGATTAAACCCTTTGCAAGTCTGCTAATTCTAGTGTTAGTCTAAAACTGGGATTATTCTCTGTCTGGGAAACCTGTCCTTTGTGCATGAAGCAGACATAACATTGTAGTTTAATCCCGCTTTTTTATAAAGGAAATGTTCATGTAATGCGGAGAGATCCAGATCCAACGCAATTCTGGGACACTATACACACAAACTTTGGACAATTTGGACAGCCGAAAAGCCGATACAGTTATATTGGTAAATATACAGTACAATATACATGTTTTTGAATCATATAAATATATAAATTCATGGACTTTCCCATCCTGCAAAGGCATCTTACCCCTCCCACTGATGTCAGTTTACCAATGAATCTTAAATGCTTTCTTACGCAGGTTACTCAGTTCTTGAAGAGAGGAAGCTGCTAAGCCGTGACACCTACACAGTGGTGACAGGGGCTCCCAGATATGAGTCCAAGGGCTCTGTGATGTTGGGGAGAATGACTCGAGAGAAAAAAAACATCGAGCCGGTGCTCATCATCCCTGGGGAACAAGTGGGTTCGTACTTTGGTAACAGCCTGGCTGTCACCGACCTCAACAATGACGAGTGAGTCTCTGAACACCACACTGAAAATTGACACTTTCTTTAGCTTCTTGTTTAAAATATAGTACTTTTAGAAATTGTCCATGCTGGGAATCAATTAGACTTTCTTCTTTTAAATTAATTGGACTCAGATCAGTCTCAATATTAGAAGGATTCACAATGTATTTTGTGATACATTTATCTAAATATAAAAATATATACAAAAATAGCTGTCATTTAAATAATGTAAAATATCCACTTTTATAAAATACAAGGTTAATAAATGTATATCTGATGCATTCACAAAAATGGAAAATCCACAAATATTTGTATTTGAAATTTTCATCAGGAAATTATTTGTAGGCAATCAGATGTCTACTTCCATGTCATCCAATCACGTAAGCGTAGCTTTGAGGGTTAGATTCAATTTAATCGTTGCATATGCGCAGTCTTCATTCATGAACAGAAAGGTGGACAACAAACCTACTACATCCAGCTGCCCGGGGAGAGTGTATGGAAGTACCGGTCAGTCTTTGCGAGCATTATTTTTTATGTTTGAATAATTGATGCTTATGTTAATGATTTGGCATTCAACACCAGCGTTAGCTAACAAGTTGTCTATATAATGCTAATAGACAACCTAGGAGATAGCTATACATAAATCTAGTAACGTTAACGTAATTGCATATTTTCACCAGGTAAGCTATTTGCACTGCAAGTGAGTTAGCACCCCGTATGGTTATGTCGTATAACGTCACTAGTTTTATATTATGGCTAGCTAGCTAATGATCCTAGGTTGTCGGTTGTCTATTGGCATTATCTAGCTAAGTTGTTAGCCAATGCTTGTCAAATGCCCCATCACCAACGTTGCAAGCATTCATAACTCAAACATATTTAATCATCCACGCCGAGAGGGTTAATACTTGCACTTGGAGCAGACGCCATGTTGAGGTTGACCTCTGACCTCCAGGCAGCTGGATGTAGCAGAGACGCTGTCTGAACTGCCTCTGGTTGTAGTTAGGCCGCTATGTGACCACATTCAATCTTACCCTCGAATCTACACTTATGGGAATGGCTGAGTCGGAACAACTGATTAACCACAGATAATTCCCTATTGAAAAAATGCAGGGGAGTCTCTAAATGCTCCCAACACAAGTACAGGGAAGTCGACACAAGACAAGCAGTTTATTAATGTAGGTTCAACAGTCTGTATTTTAATGTAACAACATCCAAATATGTTTTTGATGAAAATTGCAAATACTTTTAAATAAAAGAAATTGTGGATTCTATCACATTTATTAAAAACAAGCAATACATTTGTGATATTATTTTTTTTGATTTGTGGATTTTCCTACATTTATATACAATGATAACTGTTTTTGTGGAGATAGTCATTTATATACAAATCACAAAATACATCTGTAAACCCTTGTGTGTGCATTCATTCATATTTAGATGGATCTGACTCCTTGGGAGAAGAACAAAAGCAAAGATGTTATATTTGCATGTGTAAATGGATCGTCTGTAACTCTATCGTGTCCTTTTAAGCTGCCTCATGCTCGAATGCTTTGTAGCTATGATCTGCCTTATTATGCGGCGGATGCATAACACTCATGTTGGTAGTACAGTAGAAAAGCTGTCCTGTGTTTGTCATGATGGTGAAATCATGGGTGTCCCTAACTGCACAAGTGAAACCTTGTTTGGGCTGTAAGATTTTAGGGAATACAAACATTTGAGATCCAAAGAATATACTATTTAGGATGTCATCTTCTGGTATATATGTGTATGACCGCAGGTATTTGCATATTAAAGAATATTTTTGGACATTTTCTTTGCTTATTACAGCTGGAATGACTTGATTGTGGGAGCCCCATTTTACTTTGATCGCATGAAGGATCAGGGAGGAGCAGTGTATATCTTCATGAATGAGAATGGATCGTTCCAAAAGACTGCAAGCATGGTGCTGAAGGGTCTCTCGGCCTCTGCATTTGGCTTTGCAGTGGCTCCCATCGGTGATGTCAATCAAGATGGATTCCAAGGTATGACTCTAAATGCAATATTTGTTTTACACTTACTAGACTAGCAAAATAAAGTGAACAGGTAACTGAAAAGTTGAAAAAAGGCTAAATAATTGCTCACAAGTTTATTGATTTAAAACAACTACAAAAATGCAGATATTTGTTAATTCATAGGTCAAGTTTGTTAAAAATGTAGTTTTAAAAAAATGACTATTATTTTGTCTACCCCTGTGGATACTACTGTGTATTAAAAGGTGGTGATCTAACTGTTCTGCTATAAAAAGTATGGTAAAGAGGAAGCATTCAGTTCACCATTGAGACTTTGTGTGATTGTTAATTATCCCAGCAGCGAAAGGAAATGTAGCCTACTGTGTTGCAGTTTGGACTTAAAAGTTTTACAATTAAGCAGTACTATGCTACCACCTAGAGGGCAATTATATTCCATACACAGACCTCCCTTAGCCTCTACTCAGCATAATGCCTTTGCATTTTATCTTTTAATGTTTACCTCCATTGTTTTATGTCTGCAGACTTTGCAGTGGGAGCTCCATTCCAGGACACAGGAAAGGTTTACATATGGATGGGAAGCAAAAAGGGAATCTCGAAGGAGCCCAGTCAGGTTATATTCGATTAAATGCCACGGATGCCCTTCAGACATGCTCTGAAAGCTGCAGGTTTATTGTGTTGACCTCCTATTTGCACTCTGTAGGTTATTGAGGGTAAGTCAGTGGGAAATGGAGGATTCAACACATTTGGCTACTCCATCAATGGAGGGATGGACATGGATGAGAACAGTTATCCTGACATCTTAGTTGGCTCTCTGGACGACCGCATGGCTCTGCTCAGGTACAAATAAGAGAGATACTAAACAGAATATCGAATTATTCTTTTTTTTCTTTCTCTTGTTGAAATTGATGGCGTGTGTCTGATTGTAAATGATAATGATATATGATATAAATTGACACAGTTTTATTATTCTTTCCCTTCTTTTCAGGGCTCGTCCAGTCCTCCACTTAACTAAAACCTTCACGGTCGAGCCAAAGATTGTGGACCCTAATAATTGTCCTGAAAGTGCACCATGGTGAGATGTCTCCTCAGAATATCTCATTCTGAAACAGGCAAATTTGATTTAGTTTGAAAATACATTCATTTTTCTTTGTGTTTTACAGCATCACAGCGACTCTGTGTTTGTCTTTCACTCCAAGCAATGGAAACAAAGACTTCAAAAAAAATATCAGTAAGCAGTCTTCCTTTACTTAAATCACAGATTGTTTTCCAATTACAAATCATGTAATGTTAAGTGCATGAAAAACTGGAATTTGCATAAAACATAGGCTGCAATTTTTAATCTACATGTTTATTTATAGTTACAAACTGTGGAGATACTGGCTTGCTGTGTGCTTGTTATAGTGTCTGCTGTAGTGTTCTATAACGGACTGTGTGTTTTTCTACTTTGTAAAGCGGTGAATTACACGGTGCAGGCCGACGTGGAGAGGAGAAGAAGCCCTCGTGTTCGTTTTCAGGAAAAAAATGTTGACACATATACCGGCCTCCTGATCCTGCCATCTCCCAAAACCAAGTGTCATGTTCTGAAACTGTTTGTGGTGGTAAATCATCAATACAAATGCACCTAATTGTGATTGTATGTGTGTGTGTGTGTGTGTGTGTGTGTGTGTGTGTGTGTGTGTGTGTGTGTGTGTGTGTGTGTGTGTGTGTGTGTGTGTGTGTGTGTGTGTGTGTGTGTGTGTTAATTGATATGCCTGTTCATGCATTTGTAAATGTGTGCTTTATTTACAGCTATGGACAGGGTGCTGTTGCCCAATAACCATGTGATAATTAATATATGACTCTTGATTCTCCAGGCACCTGTGAGAGACAAACTGGAACCGGTGGTCTTTTCCCTCAGCATGTCCTTGCATGAACAGAAACCTAAAACCAGACGTTCCCTGCAGAACCTTGACTCCTACCCAATTTTCAGTCAAGAGCAGAAACTCACTCAAAGAACTGAGGTATGGCGTGGTACATCCACTGCATTCGTAAGTCACTATGTATAGCCTATGTGACACTCCCCCGGCATGTATGATGCAATATTATGTGTTCCATTTCCTGCAGATTAACTTTGAGAAGGCCTGTGGCTCGGACAACAAATGTAGCAGTAACCTGCAGCTAACAGCCAAGTTTGTTGACGAAAATGATAAGCCTTACCTCAGGTGAAATGGAATTCTCAATTATTAAGCCCTCTTTGGCTGATATGGGTTTTTAAAGCTGTTACACAAATAGCCTTTTGGGGACATTTGTGGAAATATCTTAAGATTCTTCCTTGTCAAGATTTAGATGAGAAGATTGATACCACTACCGTAAATATCAAGCAAGCACAAGCAGCAGTGATAGCCTATAACAACTGGAAAGAAGAATATTACATGTTATATATGTTTTTTTTGTATTTCATGCAGTTAACTTTGGACAGTGCAAGGCTAGCTGTCTCCACTTGTTTCAAGTCTTTATGCTAAGCTAAGCTACTGACTCCTGGCTGTGGCTTCATATTTAGTTCACAGACATAAGAGTGCTATTGAGCTTTTCATTAATGCTCTGCAAGACAGTGAATAAGTATAATTCCCAAAATGTCAAACTATTCCTTTCAATGTCAATGCATAGTGTCTTTATTAGAATTTGCCCTTTTGATATGTGTAACAATCACAAAACGTATGCAAAACGTATGCACTATCACAGTTAATTAGCTGTCACCGCCAAATCCTGACTGTAGCAAGCAGTACCTGGAAGTTAATAGGGCCATTAATGTATTTATTAGCAAAATGATTGTAAAAAATGTAGTGAAGAAATAATACACATAACAAATGTATCCCTGTGTTCAGACATGGCAAATTCCAGATGCTTCAGTTCAACAGCAGTATAAAGATAATATCGCTGATGGTGGAGGTCACCAACTTGCATGGTGAAGACGCCCACCAGGCAGAGATCAACATCACCGTCCCTGATGCACTGAGTTACGCTGGCGTCAGGTCGCCGGTACGTCCACTGGAGGGCAGCAGATGACTAACAAATGTCGAATTTATTACTCATTTCTTCATAGCATGTGTTTTATTACACTGTTATATCTTTATGTATGTGTGTCATCAGAATGTAATTATTTGTTCACTTTCTCAATATGCAGATTTCTTTGGCTCAGGAACACAAAGTACCATGCTCTGTGGATACTGTGTATGGTACAGTGATTTGTGAGCTGGGGAATCCAATTAAAGGCAATAAAACGGTACGTTTGAATTGATTTTTCTCTCATACATGTTTTTCCTCCTCTGACACCTCTCATTCTCTTGCAACCATTATCAGGTGTCACTTGTCGTCAAGTTTGAGACCTTAAGGATCAATTTGTACACACAAGAGATTGAATCTCAGCTCCATCTGTCCACGTAAGTGTTTAACATTGATGCATGATTTTGTTCCTTTATATTGAAGGCTTGCGTCCCAGTTTAGATTTCACAGTTCAGCATTTTGCAGCTGTTTTTTTTTTTTAATGTAGTGTAAAATGTAAAGGTGCATTTTGGCTCTTGCGGCTCTAACATACAGTAAATAAAACACTGGCACACAGTGTAGTAATAAGGGTTGTTTCTTTAGTCTTAGTGAGCAGAGTGACCTGAAGCCTGTGCCTGTGGCCCTGCTGATTGAAAACACCATCCTCCCCTCCTTCCTCATGTGAGTCCCATTACCTAACATGACTTCCTGTTTATACAGTAGAGACCACAGAAAGGCCATGGACACTGAAGTAGTTAATGTCACAGCACTACATTTTCACTTGAACAGTGTACAATCATTTTTAACTCTCACCCTGTCCAGAGAGAACGCGCTGGTAAAAACAGAATTCAGTGGGACGGTGATGGGCGAGTCAGCCATGGTGAACACCAGTGACGTGGGCAGTCTGGTGGAGTTCACCTTCAATGTGAGTCACCATCACCACTCAGACTATATTAGACCTCCAGGATTGTATATTGCATCTATAATATGTGTGCTACCCACAGCTCCCTCTTCTCCACCCTGTCTTCGAAGCCAAAACTTTAATTCTTCAGAACTTTAATATTGTTCGGGGAAGGGATTGTTGTGTTGTGTGAGCCTTGGTTTGTGGTTTAAGCATGACCAGGGGTGGTTACTATTTAGGGGTTACAAAGTGAAGCCCTCTTATTCCACACCATATTGTTATTTTATTGTTATTTCTCACCATCTGTTGAGGGTTTTTACTGAAGTTTCCATTTTTTTGTGCTGCTGATTTTTTCACCACTAGGTGAACATGAGGGGAAAGCCCCTGGGAGACCTGGGGACCCTGGCTGTGGATTTTGAGTGGCCCTTTGAGGCAGCCAACGGCAAGTGGTTGCTGTACCTGACGAAGATTTCTGTTAAAGGGGAATCAGAGGTGGAATGTAACCCTCCTGGAGCAGTTGTCAACCCACGTAACCTAACTGTAAGGCTCTTTTTATGCCTGTGCTCTGGCGACCGCCTTGGAAAGAGGCATTGTCTTTTCAATTTGTCCGTCCGACCATCTGTATGCACGTACACGATATGTCAGGAACACCTTGGGGAATTTCCTCAAATTTGGCAATAGGCATGGATATAAAAAGAGCAAAACTTTCGCACACCAATAAGATGACAGGCGCGTAATGTAACCTGATGAAGGTCTGTGTACCGAAACATTGTAACTAAATATATCTATATGCAAGTGAAGAAGACAGTGTGCGGGAGTTGTTTTGTTCTAACAGGCATGGATATGAAAAATAAATTATGAAAATATCATGTCAGGATTATCCTGGCCAAAATATGTGAGATTCACAACATTAACCTGATAATCATCAAAAGTGGCACTTAAACATACTGGAATCACTTTACCTCACATGTTGTTTAAAAATATTTATTATTATATATTTAATATTTTTATTGCATTACTATAAGATTTTATCGCAATCCTCGCAACCTCCTGAAACCTCCTGGGTTCATATTCACCTTTGATACATGCTATTCTCATCTAATCTTTCCTATCTCTGATTTACTGTCAGCTTTGCAAAAGCTTTTCTGTTCTTGTATTTTTTTATAGCTTACTCCTGCCCTCACCCAAGACATATGCACATCCCAAATATCCCATTACTGAAAAGCCACAAACACAGTTACATATAAACAGAGAGGTGGCTTCAATAAAATGCGTAAAACAAATAACAAGACAATGTGTCTACAGACATGCTAGCATCTCAGTGAGGCTGGCAAAGCAGCACTTTAGCAAAATGCTAATGCCAGCATGCTAACATGCTCCTAATAACAATACTGATGTTTAGTAGGTTTTCTGTTCACAATGTTCACCATCTCAGTTTAGCATTTTAACATGCCAACACTTGCTACTTAACAAAAAAGACAGCATGGGCGACTGTGAACGTGAGACTGACGTTGCCACGCTGCTAGGCGTCAAAACTATGTGACAGTTAATCACAGTTTAATTTTGTTTGTTTGCTGCCATTGTGCTTCTCACAGGCTTGTTGCGTGAACTGTAATTCATCCTGACGTGAGTGAACTGAAGCAGCCTGAGCTGTATTAGTAAAAGTCAGTAGTGGAAAAGGGTGTGAAAATGGTCTCAAAACCAAACCACAGATGTTCAGAAATACATTTTGAAAAATGTTTGTGTCGCCACATCCAGACCTCACAGAGCCTCAAATAGAAAGTTATAATGCGTGCACCCTGGAAATAGACAATACAATTGACGGTGCTATTCTAAGAAGATTTTGGTAATGTCTATATCAAAACCAGTAATTACCAAAAGCCCTCTTATGTCATGTCTCTGTCTCATCTGCTTCCTTATTTAATTTTCCCTTCCCACTCTTTTGTCTTCCAGTTGTCAGGGAGCGGACGGAAGCGCACTAAACGACAGATCGCGGTGGATGATAATGATACACCAAAGCCAAATGCTATTGAGCCACAGGCAGCCATCACATTGCTCACTCCTCGCAAAGAGGAATTCCTGTTGGTAAGAAATGGATCTGGCTTGTCAAGAACAGGCTTTCATGTGTCATTTGAAGTACATATATTATATATGATCAAAGACATTGGATATCTGCACAATATTGCTGAATGGACCAGGAAAAAGTCTGGGGATCACCAAAATCAGTAGAATTCATTCCCTATGAATGATTTATATTTTTAACCAAATGTCATGACAATCTTCATGATTGTTGCTGAGATGTTTCAGTCTGGTAGGCCGCTAGTGTGGCTGGAAACCTCTAGCAACGACCTACTTTTACTCAACATATTCTTTGGTAAAGAACGTATCACTGAGTGCACAAGTGAATCTTGTACTGTACTGGCTGGGCTGTCCTCCAAAACCTTTAACCCCTATAACAATATAATTTACTAAAAACACAAGGGCTTCTAGACATGAAATAGAAATTTCTAAACTGTCAAAGTCTTTTTGAGATTGTGTACATCCTGAAAATCTGCAAAAGCAAAAATTGTGTCACTGTCCATGTTTGTGTAATCGTTGTTCTTTGTCCTTATGTGTTGAAGGAATGCTCAAAAGGTACAGCGCGATGCGTGAAGTTCACCTGTCCACTGCTCAACGTGACGGATTCAGCCAAAATTTATGTTCGGTCCCGTTTGTGGAACAGTACGATGCTAGAGGTCAGCTCTCCAGTTTTACACACAGACACACACACATACATGATCAATCATTTAATAAAATTAGCCATGGCGTCCTTTGACTTCTTTTTAAAAATGTTTTCTTGCCGTTTGTGTGTGTGTTCCTGCAGGACTATCCCAACGCTCTGAGAATTAAGGTCAGAGGTCAAGCCACTCTAAAGCTCATTACAGATAAACCAACCCTCAAGATGGACAGTCAGACCAACATGGTGTGTGATCATGATGATGACGATGATGATACTTGTTATGATATTGATGATGATAATGATTTCACTTTACTCTCGCCACCTTTCTTGTAGTTCACAGTAGAAATAGAACCCCTGGAGGGCGTGGAGGCACCCTATGAGCTCCCGCTGTGGATCATCATCTCTGCAGCTGTAGCTGGAATTGTCCTCCTGGGAATAATCATTATTATACTATGGAAGGTGAGCCTGCAAATCACTACTGCACTGATTACAGTTGTACAAATGTTGTATTTCTGCAGACACAGACACCAAATAGCCCCGAATCTCTCAACATTTACTTTTTTCATTTATTTTTTTCATCAATAATCCTTTTTGGATTATATGAGAGCTGTTGACCCATTTTTTCTTAATGATTTATCAACTCCATATTGAGCCTTTAGTCTAACCTTTGACATGAACCCTCCTCCTCCACCCCCAGTGTGGCTTCTTCCAGAGGGCCAGCAGGAGGGAGATGTATGAGGCCAAAGCCCAGAAGGCTGAGATGAAGATCCAGCCCTCTGAGACAGAGAGGCTCACTGAGGACTACTGAGGCCCCCATGGGTCCCCAAACAGAACACACCAGTGGGGCTTTTGGGTAACGACGCCCATACAAATGGATTTTTCTATGGATACTCTTACTTAAGCTTGGGGTGTTATTTGACTTTCTTATGACTTAACTTTCTATTTAATGTCCGCTCCTTGTGTCTGCCTAACTTCGCTTCTGTTTCCCTTTCAGGCTATTAGTGTGCGCTGCTGATCATTTTATTTCATGTTTGTCTTTACTACTTTGATCGCCCTCTCCATCTTACTCAGCATGGGTCTAACTTTACTTCACTTGGTTTTCCTCAGACTATGAATCCTTAATCTCATTCTCAATTTGTCATCAATCCCAGCTCTCCTGCTGTTTAAGTGTATCCTCTTTAATTTCACCTCCCTCTCTCTCTGTCTCTCTCCCCACTAGCTTGGATTCTTCAAGCGAGCCATCTACTATCGGATAATGCCAAAGCACCAGGGTGTGAAAATTCGAAAAGCTGAGCGGTATCAGTTCAATCTTGGATTTCAGCCTGAGGAGCCACAGAAAAAGTATTGGATCACCAACTGGACAGAGATGCAGCATTGCTACTACTGAGGCCTTCACTTTGGGCCCCAAACCACTCACCGTCACACTGGGTTGACACGGGTCAAACAAAGAACATTCGGCTTGGTCAAGACACGTGCATCGACCAATTGTAGATAGTACAGTCACATTTTTTTATGATAATTAGATTTTATTTCATCTTTTTTCAGTGCAATATCTTGAACAGTTTATTTTAGAGATTGTAATTTGGTAAGTATTTTTGATGATTGCATTGTTGGAATTAGGGTTGCATTCCAGAGCAAATTGTAAATTTAATTGATTATTGTGTTTGCATATATGTTTCCATTTGATTTTTTTTTAATCCTCCAAGCCAAGTTGATGGTCATTCAGTATGTTTATTTCCACCATGTCTTGTTTCCCTCACAGGACTGATCTTCTCTGTGATTGTGTATGTTTTCCTGCTCAGTCCCCGGGTATCATGTGAATGTCCATGTCAGTGTTTTGCAAGCATTACATAGACTAGCATCTAAAATACAGTTATGGTTGTGGCACTGCCCTTTCAAAAAGTGCCTTTGCGATTTTTAGGCTATGTAGAAAAAATATTTCCTGGTTTCAGGGAATAAAAAAACAGAGAGGTAAGGAGAAAAAAATGGAACTTATCATTGTTGAATAACATTTAGCCCAGCTTGACATGAAAAGAGTCATCCAAGCACCCCTGCAACAAGTTGAAAAGCAATAGCTTCTTGTCTGTATGTAAAATAATCAAACATGTGTTGATATGATGATGGGAAAACAGATTATTATTTATTACACTGTCTTGTGTTATTACAGTAAAGAACTTATCTTTAAAAAATATCACAATAGGGAGTCATGACACTGGAGTAAATAATACATGATGTTGTATTATGTCTAGAGACTGTAAGCTCTAGCATAGTTATGTTTTAAATTGTACATAGAGACAGGTTAGCAAGGAATTGACTATTTGAATGAATGCATACGTCATTGGCCTTTTTTGTTTCACTGTGCCTAAGCTTTTAATTGTTGTATGAAACAGTAAGCGGACACTCGTATTGTTTCCAAGCCTTTGTGATCCGCATTGAGGTCAACCTGCAGCACTGAAAGTAAACTGGACCAGGAAAAGACTGTCACTGAGCAGTTACTGATGGGACTAAGTGTTGCGTTACCACTCTATTCTGTGTTACTTGAGAGCCCACAGGCTGTGACTGTGTTTGTTACAGAGGCTCCATTGACTCTGTAAGTATAGAGGGAAGGGCTGACACCAATGCACAATCTCTGTCATGCAGTTGTTTTTTTACTGTGTAGTTTTACTGTAATTAAATTGTTTTTAACAAACTTTGCAATTCAGTTGCTGCCATAATATCTTGTTTTGAATGAAGGCAGAATAAAGATTTAATGTCTTTATTGTAGAAATGCAGATTCAACAAAACAAAAAATCTACAACATAGAAACAAAATACAATATTCAAAAATATAAATTCATGATAATCATATTCTTCTCTAAAAATAAAAAAATGTTAGTATAGTATGTCTTACAAAAGTCGTATGTTAAAAAACACTTAGTTTAAATGATAAAAGTCTTATAATGACATGCTATACTAAAATTATGTTTTATAAAAATGTAGTATTTTCTTTCATATAAAATATCATATAATCTTAAAGTATAGTATGCAAACAAAATCCTCATCAAAGATGTCATTGTATAATTCATAAAAGGTCATTCTATAGTGTTTTAAAAAAGGCATTCAAAAGTCATAGTATGTTGAAAAGAAATCGTGAATAAGTAATAGTGTAAAATGTTGAAAAAAGTCATGACATAGTCAAGGTATGGCATTTTGGGATAAAAAACTGGTCATAGTATAGCATGTCAAAGAAAGTCATTAAAAAGCCATAGCATAGTATGTTGGAAAAAGACGTGAAAGTGTCAAAGTATTGTATCTTGGAAAAAGTCATAAAATGGTCTTAGTATAATATTTTAAAAAAGTCATTAAAAAGTCATAGCTTTGTATGTTGAAAAAAGTTGTTAAAATTATGTCAAAAAAGTTAAAAAAAAAAAAAAGTCAATAAAAATGCATAGTATAGTATTTCTAAAAATGTAATAAAAAATTCATAGTATATTAAGGCTAAAAAAAGTCCTGTAACAGTCGTAGTATAGCATGTCAAAAAAAGTCATACTATAGCATGTTGAAAAAAGACATTCAAAAGTCATAGAATAGTATGTCGAAAAAGGTCATTAAAAAGTCATAGTGTACAATGCGAAAAAAGTCAAGAAAAAGTCATAGTATATTATGTCAAAAACAGTCACAAAACTGGACGTAGTCACACGTCCCTTACTGTCAGCTTGATCTGGTCTGTTTTTAATACATTTATTGTCTGCTGATTCGACCCAAACAATATAAGTTATATGAGAAAACGACCTTTTGTTTTCTTGTGATAACAAAATTAAAAAGAAAAAGTCTGAATTGTGTCCGTTTTGTACGGATAGGACAACTCTGCATAACCAGTCTGTGTTATCTGAGTGCCCAGGTTGTGACTGTGGCTGTAACGGAGGCCTCCTCGACTGTGTGAGTAAAGAGGGAGGGGCAAAAACCAATACAAAGATTCTGTTCTCTGTTGAACTTTTGTTCTTTTACTGTGCAGTTTATATGTAATTAAATTGTTTTAACCAACCTTTGTAGTTCAATTAATACCATGATTATTGTGTATGATCCAAAATATCTTGTTTGAACACATAGGCAGAATTAATATGTAATGTCTTTATTGTAGAAATGCAGATTCAACAACAAAAGAAACAAAATCAAATAATTAAAAATGTAATCAATGACTTTAAAAACATTATTTTAAAACATTTCTTCTCTAAACATTCAAGTATTTCAAATAAATTACAAAACTGCAATGTTCTTTTGCATAGGCAAAAATATAATTTGACTCCAAGTGTATACAACAAATATACAAGACTAGATAAGGAGGCAGACCAAAAAATCAGATGTACTATACAGCACAAAAAACACTGACGTTCATGGTGAACATGGTATAGGTGCTAGCTGCTGTTAGCGGCACTGATGACTAGTCCTTTTGCTTGAGCTCCATCGTTGATAAGGACTTTTCAGGCTTTTTTGACCTCCTGTACTTATAGGCCAATAGGATGGTGGCCACCAAGAGGACCACACCAAGGACCAACAGGACCCACTGGCCAGCTACGGCAGCTGCGCTGTCCACACTCATACCCAGGAAGTCCACTTCCTGGATTCGAGCCTCAGCTTCACCTGGAGAACAAAAATAAAAAGTAAGTTTTGACGGTTTTTCACTCACTTACAAACTCACTTATTCACATTTAACAAGCTGCAATTCTCCACAAGGGGATACTGTTCAGTCATTTTAGACCAGTTATACATAGTCCTACTTGGGAAGAAAAGTAAGAGCGGGAGCAGTTCCAGGTTAATTGCAGGAATCCTTTTGTTGAATTCAATAGCTTTTAAAAGTGTCATAGTATAGTAAGACTAAATATGTAAGCAAAAGGACATAGTATAGTATGTCATAAAATATGTCAGAGTATAGTAGGCCATAAAAATGTTATTATAATATGTCACAAAAATTTGATAAAGGATGATAGTATAGTTTGCCATTACACATAAATAATGCAGTACGTCATAGAAAATGTCTTAAAAAATGTAATCCTAAATATACCATAACATTTTTTTAAATGTCATGGTATATACAAAAGAAAAGTCATAACAATTTTCATAGTGTATAAGGTGAAAAAATGTCCTAAAAAGTAACAGTATCAAAAAGTCGACAATTTAGAAAGTAATAAAATGTCTTATAAATATAAAATTTGTAGTTTGTAGTTTAATAGTCATAGCATAGTATGCCAGTAAAAATGTCATAGTTAAGTCTGTAATAAAAAGAAATCATAGAATAGGATGCCATCATTATTAAAAATAGTATGCCCTAGAAAATAGCACAGGAAAAGTCATAGTACAGTATGTCATAGAAAAAGACACAAAAAATGTAATTAAAAAAATATATAAGTACAGTATAAGTAAGAAAATGTCTTAAAGTTTTGAATGTCAAACCATTTCTTAAAAATATCACACTATAATTTTTCATATAGTTCATTTCATAGTTTAGTAAGTCAAAAAAATAATATAAAAGTCATAGTACAGTATGGCATAATTCTTTTTAATATAGTATGCAATAGAAAGTGTCATATAATATGTCAAAGTAGAGTATGCCATAATGTTAAATACTGTATGTCTTAGTATATATATATTTATAACTTACATTATACTTGTTACATTATACTTTTTTATGGCATATATATATATATATATATATATATAAATATATATTTATAATACAGTATGCCATATATATATGTATATATATATACATATATATATATACATTGAATTGTCTTAGTATAGTGTGTCATAAAATGTATGCCATAAAATAATTTTGTAAATTTCCCCGCTGCAGGACTAATAAAGGATTATCTTATCTTATCTTGTCTTAAATGCAATAAAATATGTGATAGACTATGTTCTAGTATAGTATGCCATTTTTTTTATAAAAATATATTATTTCACAAAAAGGTCCTTAAAGTCATTGAAAGTGTGCCATATCAATGTCATTAAAATATGTTATACTATATTATACTACTATACAAAAAATAAAAACAAAACGTCAACATTTGCAGCTTTAAAATCTAAAAACTACACAAAAAAGCAAAAACAAAAGAGAAATTTATGCTGAAATACGGCTTGCAAAAGTAGAAAAATTGCATAGATATTACTCTTCCTAGATGGCGCTCTTCAACATGTTTATATTCTTAAACTTCTGCGTATTTTGTATTAATGACAATGTTGTTGTTGACCCTCAAATTACCTTCACAAAACAACTCCAACTTGACTGTATGTTCTCCAAATTTCTGTGTTGGTATAAATTCCACATACTAGTAATCAAAAAGGTGAAAGGCAGGGTAACTTACTCCTCGTTGAAACAGCATAAGCTAAGGAAACAAAATCACTTTAATTGACCTACACTATATTCTTTTGTTCATTGTTCATTTTTGTATCTAAATTATTTTTTTCTCTCTTGATCTGCATAACAGTTGTGTTCTCTTCATAGCCCTCTCTTTTACTCTGTTGCTAAGAATCTAATCAATCTAATATGTACACATCCTTTCAGTAGGATCTCATCAGGAGGACAAGAGGAGCAGAAGATTGATTTCACTGTAAGCCGCAGAAGAGGAGAAAAACTAAAATAATGCCTCTGTGTCAAAACATTGTGCTATTTTTTTCCTGGGATGGAGTTCAAAAAAACATTTGGCATGGTGATTGGAAAACTCATTGTAATAATGAGCTTTTTGTACACAAAGCGAAAGGCTTGCCTGCATGCGTGTGTTTTATTCATGAAGTATCAAAGTATGTTGATGCACGACGTTTTGGACGTACTTGAAGGTTTCCAGTCGTACTCAGGCCACCCTCGAACATCATTGTTCTTGTTGTTTTCTTCCTCCAGCCACTGAATGAGAGGTTTGAAATACTCCATGAGAGGCTGGACACTCATTTTGGGCTGGCCGGTGATCATGGTCATAGCCTCGGGCCAGGGCTTACTGAAGCCAAGCTTCATCACATCACTGCAAACAACAACACGATAAGGGTCAGAGAGGAGGTCGGAGGTGACAAGGATCAGTAGCAAGAGTGTGTTCTAGACATAATTACACACATTTGACTTTTAGGATATTTTTATGGAAACACTTTAAGTGGGTACTAACCCCAGCAGCTTCCCAGCTTCTTTAGACTTGTAGATATCGCAGGTATGTAGAGGCCCAACATGCTTGGCAGCATCACACAGAGACTTGTGGAACTGAAACTGGATGACGAAGCTAACGAAGTACCTGATTGAAGATCATTAAACATGTACTGTCATGACTTTGCTTTAATGTCAGGAGGAAACAGAAAATCTCAAAACAAACTGGCTCTGTCACCTCAAACCCTGGTAATTCATTTTATTTTTTGCCATGTTTATCTTATCTTTCCATAGTTCATTAGAGTGTGTTTAAGCTGTTATCAATCTATAGTGCTCAATTATCAGGTGCCCTGTTTGTTCTGCCAAAAAAGGGAAACTTTACCTCACGTATGGCACATTAGCAGGGATGTGGAACTTTGCACCTGGGTCAAAGTCATCCTCAGTACGGGTTACAGGTGGACACAGTCCCTGGTACTTCATTCTGCAATGCAATAAAGTTTAATCTAGTTTTTATTTAAGTATATCATTTACAAGTGTATTAATCTATGACACAATCTTTATAACGCATACTGATTAACTTCAGTTAAAATGCTGGTGAACTTTACCTGAGGTTCCACCATTCTTTATTGTACTCATCCGATGGGATGCGCCCGTCAAATACTTTCCATCTCCACTGATCCATCAGGTAGCCAAAAGGTAGGAAGGCGATCTTGTCAAGCGCCATGCTCATGAGGAAGTTGATATCACTCTCTACAGGAGGAGACAAAAACACCAGGATCATGAGCTGTTTTATAACATCACATGCTTTCTACAGAACTATACAATACTCATAGTCACTCACCATCGTTGTTCTCAACTTTGTCCAGGAGGCCGATGCTCTGCAGATGTTTGGGCGTGGACACTGACAGGGCTAACACATCGCCAATGGCCTCATGGAAGCCTGGGTTCGCTCCATCACGGAAGGACACGGGCTGATCTTTGTACTGCAGGAAGTACTGGACGTGGCCCATCTCATGATGCACCGTGATCAGGTCATCCATAGTCACAACTGTGCACTGTTTGATCCTGATGACAAAAACAAGGCCATCAATTTCACATCTTATTGGTTTCCATGCACTTAATGGCTGAAAATGTCTATTTATATATATATATATATTTATTTTGACCGGGACAGTTCATAGCTTCTTGGCTGTAACAGCTGTAGCTAGGTTTTGGAAAGCACACTTTTTTTTTTGACGGCAGAAAAAAAAATCTGTTAAGTTCTGGAAAAAAATGAACCTGAAGTCTTTTTTGTTATAGAAGTCCCATGCAGAGGCGTGGCACACCACCTGGCGTCCGTCAGACGGCTTCTCCAGCATGGATTTGTCCCAGAACTCTTGTGGCATTGGCAACAGACCCAGAGAGGTGAAAAATTTGTCTGATTCCTGGAACATTCTGGTGGCGTTCCAGCCCTGTACAGGAAAATAATTTGTGGATGTAAGTGAGTAAATATGAACAGTTTTTCAGGCAATGAGATATTTGTAAAGTGCAGTGTAAACATATAGTGGTTCTAAAAGGATCAGAGGTAACATACCCTTGAAAATATGTATTCACTGTCTCCATCTATAATGCACACTTCATGTCAGTTATGGATGTTTGCTGCTGTTATTGGGCGCACTTAAAAGTCTCTGTATTCATCCTCATTCTGCTTGAACCTCCACTTTGGTCTGCATCCGAGTCTCATTTCACTGAAACAAACTGATCCTTGACCTCTGAAGTGGTGGAAGTGTGCAAATGCGCGCGAGTGTGTATGTGTGTTCTTTGGGTGTGTCCTCTTGGATTCATGTGTGCAGGCTGGCTGTGATCGTAATGCAACAGCTAGCTCATGTGTTTATTCACCTGTGAAACCATAGCAGGAGTGGCGTCAACCTGCGTGGCATCTGGGTAAGGCATGGCCAAATCCATTATGCCAGACCACGTCTGTGCCCACATGTTGCCTGAAAGGACAGAAGACAGCATTCCTATATTTTTTTTCCAAGTGATTGGGCAAGTCATCCTCTGCTCTGCTGTTATTATACCAAGTGGGATTTGTGGCTGTGAATCGGTCCAATCGCTAACCGCGAGGAACTGTCACACAAAATCTCACGCTTGACGCCTCTGAAAGCAAATTAAATCTGTCCTAAATCCAAATGCATCTACAGCCAACCAGAATATCAATGGGGTATGCTTCCACACAAAAGGAGAGTTTAGGCTAGAGTAATCCTGTAAATTCCAAAGAGAAATACTGACTGAAGTGTGGTTTTGACCTATGAACTTAGCCTTAACTCCAGAAAGCCTGATATAATCAATGGAAAGTTTCTGAAGGCCGGTAGCCCTGAATATTGTACTTAAACACAGTGTAGCATTTCGAGAACCAGTCTCAAAACTTCCCTCATGTTACCTACCCAGCAAATGAGCAGGAATGGGTCCCTTCAGGTTGATGTGCTTGGAACCATACTTTTTGTACAGAGCCCTGCGGACATAGGCGTGCACATTCTGATAGAGTGGTTCCAGCTCCCTCCACAGAGCCTCCAGGTCTTCCTCGAAGCTGGGGGTTTCATACAGGGAGCGCCAGAAAGCCCCATTGTCAGAGTGACCTACAGACAGTACCATTAAACATAATAAACATTACATTAGTTTTATGCAAACTTTTGAAGCTGCTCCTGAAGCAAAAAAAAATCCTAAATGGTGAGTTTAACAATAATAGGGGAACTTTTGTTGTTTATGTTGTGCCAGTGGGCAACAAAACTTACTAACTAAATCAAACAGTAAGAAATAGCAGAGACTCCAGGAAGGTACTGGTCCTGACCAGGAATCAAAGTTTTGGGATTTAAGTTTTTTTTACTGATTAAATATACAAAATATAACTTGCTCTAAAGATGCTGGTAGGTGCAGTTTTAACAGCCCCACTCGGAAAAGAGAAATTCTCTAACCGAATCTCGAGGTAGATGTATAATTACTCTTTAAGGTCATACCATTGAGTTTGGCAGCTTCGTTGGCCAGTTCAACATATTTCTTGTAGTCCTGGCGAAGCACTTTGCCAGCAGCATCTCTCCATCCTTTCCAAGCAAACAACAGTTCGTCATAATCCCTGGACTCTGCCATGATCTTCTGGAGATCTGAAACGGATGATTCATTGTTTCTTGTGAAATACTTAAGGGCAAGGTGATATTTATTGCACCTTTTACAGTAGTTCTATTATTTTAAAGCAGCTAAATGTTATTACATGCATCAGTAACCAATTATCAATAATCAATTTGCCATGTCTTGTAAATATTAAGCAATTACTGCATGGTTTGCCCTTATGCTACATTTTCTTCATTATATATTATATTATTATATTATATCATTGTCATTTCTATTTTTTTTCCAAGATAAACTCTTCATACTAGGATTGGTAATTATTTCATAGTCTTACCTGGATCCAGCGGATGGCATTTCCCATTCTCTTTGCACACCTGAGCCACACTGTACTTGGTCTCCATGTTGGATAGGAGAGTGTTATACTGAAAAGGTAAAGGCATCCACCAAGCATTAGATCCCACAGAAAACATCATCAATTATCTGGTTTGGATATTTGGCAAATACATTTCTAAAGGTTGCTCAGGTGGAGGGAAGGTGATATGAGCATGTAAGGGAGACAAATTACTCTAAAAAATGAATAATAGTATCACTTCACAATTATGTTTAATAAATATATCGATATTAGCTGCAGTTACTTCTTTTTTTGAGTTCTTGAGTTGGCTGGTACTTGTTTGATGTATGTGTACAGATTCTACAGCTCTGTGTCTGGTCCCTTCACTACAACACTACAGTTTGCAAATATGACACACAAGTAAATAAGTTCATGACAGCTGGCTCAAACCTTTTGTCCATCTTAAATAATCAGAGAACAACAGTTAAATATTGCAAATAAAGAACTTTAAGGACCATTATTGTCCTGGGACATACAGCTAATTTAACTACCTGTAAGCTCTAACTGTGTATTCTGGGTTAGCATCATTTCTGCTTCTGGCTCCCTAGTCTTTAGTTAGCTAGATAATGTTAGCTAGATTGATCCAACGGACGTCTTTCAACATGAGAAAGTGCCACGAACAAAATAGCCTTTAACAAAGCAACGTCACTGGTTTCCAGCGAGTGGCTGTTCTTTCTCAATATATTCCACACATGAGCTCATTGTGGCAGTGTACTTTCTGTATCCCTGTTGCATTTGCATTGCCGATCGTTTGCTTTGGCAAACATCTCTTAGTTTTCTGCGTCTGGTTTTCTGTCCATTGTTGTCAACAAAGAGCAACTTTCCAATTCAACTCTACCAATTTATCTGCCTTTTGGAGCAGCTCTGTCTTGAATAACTAATTGTAAAACTAAAACCAAATGCTCCACACCTCTTCCAGTTTTGCCGTGGACAGTGCAGCCCTCTCAATGTCGCTGAGTTTATTGATGATGCGTTTGACCGAGCCGTCCTGGAAGTCAGTGGTGTCGTACTGACGGGCCTTCTGTCCATACTTCAGGGTGTGGGCTGACATCTCAAGGTTCTTCTCAAGCTAGAGAGGAATGATTAAACACTATTTGAATTTTCTATTTTTACGTTAAGTGTCAGTGGAAACAGGTGATTGGTTGGATGGATGGATGGATCGGTTAAAAATGCACAAATGGTTACATGGGTAATTACGTACATAGATACAGGCATACATGGGTTAATTACTAACTTTTTTAAGCAATCAATTGATGCCTCGAATTAATGCACAAAATCAACATAAGATGCAAAACTCCTTCACATTTGATTGATGATACATGATGCTTGAACAATGTTAAGGTGATCTCCGTGGAGTCATTTTGTTAGAGGCAGAGGGGCTCACCATTGCCTGCTTATTGGCTTCGTTGATGTCTGTGTTGTACTTCCAGGAGGCCTCAGTGTAGGCGTTCCACACCACCTCAGCTGTGCTGTTGTACTCATTCAGAATTTTCTTTGCATCAAGCTCATCCGTGTTTTTGTCTGGGTAAACAAAAAGAGAAACATGCTAGCTGAACTATTGTAAAAAAATCCATGTAATCAGGTTTGGAAATTTCAGCTAATTTACAATGTGTGAATTATGATTATGATTATGATGTGTAAATGTCTTGGCTTTCTTACGTGTTGATTTATTTAGAATAGTTCTTATATTATATTATTTCCTTTAAGATTATGTTAATGTATATCACCCTCTGGTTCTGATTCTGCTATTCATTCTGAGCAGTACACTTACCTATATCTTCAGGGTAGCCCTCAGGGATGGGTGGGACCCAGTTAAAGTCAGGCCATCCCAATGTCTCACCCACATTTTGCTTTTCCAGCCATGTAATTATGGGTTGAAAGTATTTCATCAGTGAGGTGGCATCCATCTTTCTGGTCCCAATAGCCTCCTGAAGCACATCAGGCCAAGGTTTAGAAGAGCCAGCCTCGAGAATTTTCCTGGACGGGGTAGAGGTAATAGTTTTACACCTTCACCGCTTCCCTAAATCCATTGTCTATGTACTGTGTAATAAACAATGGAGACCCAAGCAGGTGACGTACTTTAAAATGGCCCCAGCTTCTGCGGAGCCGTAGATGTCGCATGTGTGCAAGGGACCCGTGTGTTTGGCTGCCGCGCACAGTTTTTCATGAAGCTGGAACTGCAGGACGAAGCTGACAAAATACCTGCAGGGAAAATACTTGATGTCATCTCTTCAGTGCATTATATTTACAATACTACAAACAAAAAGTCAAAAAAGACAGAAATCATAATAAGACTTGACATGATAGTCCCTGCCTTTTGGTTTAAATCTTTCCTACTTTGATATACTGACTAGACTAGTACAAAACTAAAAACGACCCCTTTAGGTTTAGATGATAAGACTGCTATAAGCATGTGTTTCTGCTGCAACAACACAAAATGTGTTTTTTTCTTTTTAAGTGGGTGTTTGACAACTTGTCAGTCCTCACATTGTTAAAAAAAACTGCTAGGGTCAGAAGCTTTGCCTTTAGAGGCTTCCTGTTATTGTAGGGTTATTGCACCGTTTAAAACCACACTCAAGTGCCAGTAATTTTGTCCACATTACAGCAAACAATACCTTAATTCCCTGATCACCAGTCATTCCTGCATGTCCATTCACTTTCCATAATTGACATGTTTCCCTGGTGCCTTCATATGTGAGCACAGGCACGTACACAAATATACTCACACAGTTAGGATTGTGCACTAAAAAGGCTAAATGTTATGTTTTTTTTAAATCTGTACAAGTTCAGCTAATCAGACATCTAGAAATATACTAAATACAATTCATGAAAATATCAATAGCCCAAGCTGATTGTGTGTAAACTATTACATAGTGGTGTGGCTGGACCAGGAGGATACCTGATGTATGGCGTGTTTCCAGGGATGTGGTATTTGGCCCCAGGATCAAAGTGCTCCTCTGTACGTCTGGTGGGTGGGCAGATGCCTTGATATTTTGTCCTTTAAAATGAAAGAAGAGATGTATTTAACAAAGAAATTTGTTCTGGAAAGTTATTCTGCCTATAATGATTGTTTTTAATCACACACGCACACAGTGTGAATGCCAGCCAGTACAACCGAAGTATTCTTTTGTAACTAAGGAGCAGGTTCATAGCATGTTTGTGGCTGCAGCAGGCGGCACATGAGGTAGAGCGCTTGTCCCGTAACCACAAGGTTGGTGGTTCAAACCCCTCTACCAGCAACATGCTGAGGTGTCCTTGAGCAAGACACCTAACCCCAAGTTGCTCTCCGGGCGCTTCATTGCAGCCCACTGCTCCTCTGGGATGGGTTAAATGCAGAGAAATAATTTCACCATTGTGGGACTAATAAAGGCTTTATTATTATTATTATTATTATTTTCAGCGAAAAAGCTGAAAAAGACGTACACAAAAACTGTATACTACCTACTAAGCACCAAACAGCAGGCAGACAAAGGCAACTGGGGAATATTGTGGAGCATTTAGAAGCTACAGAGACAGATATCAGGAGGAGGTAGAGACCAAAAACAAAGCAAAACTAGAAAGGTGCACTTAGTAGAGTGAGGATCACACAACTCTCATTTTAATCTAGGCAGATGTCTGCAACGGGTCTGTGCAAGCAGCTGTCAGGTCCGTTTCACAGTCGTAACTGCAAATTGAAGAGTGTATTTAGGCCCTGAGTCAATGTTTATGATATGCGAGTAAACGTGAGGTTGATGCCCAATAAAAAGGCACAGAATTACAGTATTTCTGGCTACAGAGTAGCGGCAGGGGATCGGCTGAGTTATTACTTGTGGGGCCGGTTAAGAGTAGTGAGTGAGGTGAGAGTTTAAGTCATTTTCCCATCACATCTGAAGATTCAAACAAACGACTTTATCTAACAGGTTGGCTTAGCTTAGCATAAAGACTAGGATCAGTAGAAAACAGCTACTAGCAATAGCTTCATATTGAGTGTAAATATTGTATTATCAATCTTCTCATCTGACACTCAGCAAGAAAGTGAATAATCACACTTCCAAAAAATATAACTATTCGTTTTACATAGAATATGTTGTAAGTTTATTAAGCCTGTGCATAAAGGTCTACCTGAGGTACCACCAGTCAGCGTTGTACCGCTCTGGTGGTGTGTTTTGACTAAACACACCCCATCTCCACTGGTCGATGAGGTAGCCAAAGGGAAGGAAGGCTATCTTCTCCAGGGCCATCTTTAACAGGTAGTTGGTATCAGTTTCTGGAGAAAAACAATAATGAAACACATTTTTAAAAACATTTACTGACGAATAAGATATATAAGAATTCATGTTGAAAGTCATCCACATCTGTTTCATGGGAGAGTATTTCAGTGGCTGGGATTTTATTAATTCTATCTCCTTACCAGGGTCAGAGGTCACATTTTTCAGAAGTTTAATGGCTTGCAGATGTTTGGGTGTAGAAACAGAAAGAGACAAAACATCGCCAATAGCCTCGTGAAAACCAGGGTTGGCTCCACGACGGTAGCCCACAGGCTGGTCTTTGTACTGCAGGTAATATTGGATGTGCCCCATCTCATGGTGTACGGTAAAGAGCTGCTCCATCGTTACTGTGGTGCACTGCTTGATCCTAAAGAGAGAAATGACTTTCTATTATCAAGTTTTATCAACAAAATGAGCAATGAAGTTCATATGGTGGAGTAATGTCTACCACAGCAAATAATAAAACCACTCTCCCTCTGTTTGTGTTGTGATACAAACTTCTCCTTGCTTTCTTGACATATAGCGGGACAGCATTGTTTCTGTAGTTTGCTCTGTTAGCTGTTAGCACAGTTAGCTGGGAGCCGCAGTCTCAGCCACTCTATGTTGAGGGCAGTGAGGAGGCAATAGATATGCTCTGAATTTCTAATGATATATTATAATTATATATTAATTATCTAACTATAATTCACTTAATAGTTCACTTATAGCTTGATTTGTTAATTTTACCTGAAGTCTTTGCGGTTGTAAAAGTCCCAGGCAGACGCATGGCACACCACCTCGCGACCATCAGGCTTCACCAGCATGGATTCGGCCCAGAACTCCTCAGGCATCTTCTCTAAATTCAGAGACGTGAAGAACTCCTCAGCCACACGAAACATGTGCGTGGCATTATAGCCCTGTGGAGAGGAAACAAGACACAATTCAGCTCAATCCTATCTGACAAAACTATAACTGCCTAAAGGTATATTGAGATTAATGAGATTTATCCGTTTAGGTCACTGTCTGCAAGACAAACAGTAAAATTATTTTACACAATCCATATCTGTGGCACAAAATCTTTCCCCCTCACTTACTTGATTGACCATTTCATCAGTCACATCCAAGTTGGGTTTGTCAGGAAATGGGATCATCATACCATAAATATTGTTCCAGGTCTGGGCCCACATATTTCCTGAGGATGAGGAAGAAAACACACTTAAGCAACAATCATGACTTGTTATGCGATACTCCGCCCAGTGGCACTGTAGGAAATACCTCATTCACAGTAATTTGATAAGCACACAAAGTGACTTGGCCTGGTTAGTCTGCATCTTAATACAGCATTGTGTATGGAATGTGTGATCAAGTCTTTGGTGACTTTCTATGCTTTTATTAAGTAATGACTCTTCACGTTAGGGACTGTCGGAAAGTTTTTGGAGTATGTGGTTAAAGCCCTACACACTTTTAGCACAGTAGATTCTCAGAGATGGTGGATAATTCTACTTTAAGAGATCTACTCATTTACCAAACCTCATCTCTAACTATATTATAGGTTCATTTTATATTATACATTTAACTTAACATTGTTCTGCTGCAGGTAATAATTAAGAATAAAATGAAGTAAACTTTTTGCCAGTGAAAAATATGCACTCTTCAGAGAGATAATGTTCAATCCATATTATCTAGAAAGATCCACATTAAGTGTTCCT
The DNA here is from genome assembly GCF_027596085.1 of Anoplopoma fimbria. Lineage (NCBI taxonomy): Eukaryota > Metazoa > Chordata > Actinopteri > Perciformes > Anoplopomatidae > Anoplopoma > Anoplopoma fimbria. The sequence goes on from NC_072453.1 coordinate 5,702,303, forward strand.
TATAACTGACGTATTGGTCCCACAGCTACAAAAAAAAAACATGATAAAAAAGAAAATAAGGTTTGCTGTGTATGGAAAAATGCATCCATTGTGCACACAAGGCCTTTATTTCACACAACAATCTTGATGCAACCGTCCAACTTTAAAGTAACTTCCTCAGATTCAATAATGGTGGTGCCGGCGGAACCGCCTCCAGATCAACTCTGGTAAAACCAAAGAGCTGGTGGTGGACTTCCGCCGGGGTAAACACTGTCCTCCGGAACCAGTGAACATCCAGGGACAGGACATTGAGATTGTGAAATCTTATAAGTACCTGGGTGTTCACTTGAACAATAAACTGGACTGGACTAATCATACAAATGCACTATACAAAAAGGGTCAGAGCAGACTGTATCTGCTGAGGAGACTAAGGTCCTTTGGAGTGCAGGGAGCACTCCTGAGGACCTTTTTCAACTCTGTGGTGGCATCTTATCTTATCTTATCTTATCCCTTTAGTACATTACCCCTGTGACCCAGCACATATTCAGAGCTCTTGTCAGCATTTAACATATGTTGGCAACATAAAAATGTTAGGTTGTACCTAGCAGGTGGGCAGGGATGGGTCCTTTAAGGTTGATGTACTTGGGACCGTACTGGTTGTAGAGCTTGCGGCGCACAAAGGCATGCAGGTTCTTGTAGAGGGGTTCAATGGTCCTATAGAGTTCCTCTATATCGTTCTCAAAGGTCGTAGATTCGTACCAAGAGCGCCAGTCAGCTCCAGTGTCTTCAAACCCTAAACAGGACAAAATGGTAATGTCATTTCTACTCCTTTACTCTCCTTGTTCTATCGTTATGTCAGTCCCATTGAATGTATAACTTATTTGAACCTGAGTGTTCTCAATGACAACGACAATATCAAAAGACAAAGAGTTCTTACCATCAGCTTGAGAACCTTTATTGCTGAGCTCCACAAATTTGGGGTAGTACTGCCTGAGAGGTACACCTGATGCATTGTGCCAGCCCTCCCACACGTACAGCAGCCTCTTGTAGCTCCTGGAGTTGGCCATGATATCTGTGAGATCTGCAAAATGAAAAAAATCTCAAGTTAAGTCATGGAGAAAACGATGGAATATAAAGGGAGGGTGACCTTATCTGGTGCACAGACAAACAATTATTACTCAAAAGCAAAACTTGAAATTTTCTGGCTAAAACAATGAAGATATATTGCCACTTTAATTACTTCATGCTCTTTCAGCAGGACAAGGCCAGAACAGATGCATTACCCAAGAGATTAGGTTTGAGTTATGACAACTGCATGATATCTTGAGCGTAATGCAAAACTACATTTATCTTTAAAATGCCAGAAATAGGAAATGAAAGGGAAAAAAAGGAAAAAAGTTGAAGAACACAGAAGGTGGTTGAAATGGTGGAAAAAGTGATTGCTGACGGTCTATTTGTTATTGTAAGACACCATGTTTTTTGTGAAGGGATGTACCACATCCTTTGAATAACCCTGTTCCACCTTAGATTGTTTCCAAGAATAAGAAACTAGAAATACCACAATTGTAAATTGCCATATTTATGTTTATGAGTAACAGTTTTCAGTAGAAAGTAATATTTAAGTTGTACTGTGTGTGTTTTGCAAGCATTTCCCACAATTAGTATTGGCAGCTGTTGCTGACAAAACATACAGCCAATTTTCACAATACATGCCGGCAGCTTTAAAAGCCACTGGCTTGATGTTTCTACACTTAAGGGCACATTCATAACACTTCCTTTGGAACCTCTCTGTAGTAATTTTGCCCATCCTGTTACTTTTCCAAGAGCAGATAAGATCTTGACCACTTACAACTGTCTTTTTTCCTCTAGACTTCCCCTCCTTATTGTTGTGTGTTTCATAATCCTCATGTTTTGGACCCTGTTTCTTTCAAATAACTCCTAAGCATCTGTATCATATAATCCATGCATTTTGAGCCACAAACTGAGCTTTTGTTCTATATTTACTTACGTGGTTCCAGGCTCCAGCTTATGTTCGGTTCTGGATGCACCTTGGCCGTTGAATAAATATTGTCCATGGTACTAAGAATTGTGTTATACTGGAGACAAGGGAAAAAAACAGCTCTGATGTCAGTCATAGAGTTCAGCACTAATACAGTGTTAAAAAATGTAATTACAAGGACAAATTTCTTATTAGAAACAAACCTCCTCTCTTTCTTTCGGTAGCAGGTTGGCAACTCCCAGTATCATGATCTTTTCCATCAGTTTCTTGTCTGAAGGGTCAGGGAGAGAGTTGAGAAGATCACTACTGAAGACCTGCTTGGCCTTCAACCCCCACGCTGAGGCGAAGGCCTGCTCCTCAAGGGATGCATTTACCTAAAAACGATAGGAAGTTAATGATCACTATATGGTGATTACTGAGACACAACAATCTAAAACTTTAAGCCATGCCAAGAAGGACTAAAGAACATGTAGCATCAGTCATTTGGTTTCTTCACTTCCAAAAGCAGTTTTATTTTGACCAAGCAAGGGTTATTTTCGTTATTTTCCTGTGTAGTCACAATTTTTGCAGCATTGATGTGTTTCAGGAGTAGAAGGTGGGCAGGAATGAGAGCACATTTGGACATGGTGGACACCTTTTGTAGAGTGTTGTGGGAGGAACTACATGCAGCTTAGTGTGGCCACATGACAGTGGACATGAAGAGAACCAAGATACATTTACATTTGATTATTTACGGGCACTAAAGAACATGGAACATAAAAATTGATGATTCTACTTTTTGAGAAAGCTCAGTTTCTTTGTTTGCATATCAGTTTGTCATTACCCATAGCATGTTTTTACTATTGGATGGACTGCATTATATTAGTGGTGCACAATGGATGAATCCCATGGACCTCTGTGATCCCCTGACTTGCAATTGGTGTCATTTGTTGCAGGCATTCGGTGACCCCCCTGACTCACACCATCATCAGGTCAAAATTTAAATTTGAGCAATGCTTTGGTTTACATAGCTAATAGTTTTTATAGGTCAATGACTAATAGCTGCTAGCATGGCTGGACACTTTTATTCAACTCATTTATGCTGCAACATGTCTTCATCTGTGCCTTTATGTTTTCCTTGACAGCTGTACCAACACATCTTTCTTCTGGGATCAATAAAGTGATCTGTCTATTGGGAGCAAGAACAGAACAGCATAAAAACCCTAGCTCAAGGATAATACTTTTGAAAAATGTCAATGCTCAGGTACTCATTCTTGTATATTGCGTCACTGAATCTCACAAGCTTTTCTTTATGGCACTCTGGAAGGTCAGGGACGTGGTGTTTTCAGATTGTAATCACAGTGCTGGTAGAAATGGATTGAGTCAAGGCTGCTGTGGAATATTGCATGGATAGTTTATGCGTGTCACATTGCTTTGCTCCTATTGAAAATGATGAACTAGTGATGTATTGTTACAGCACTATGCTGCACCTTTGATATTTTGTTTTCCTAAGAAAAAATATGTTGCTTACTGTGTTGCAACCTTTACTGTGTCATGTGAACATCAGTGTGTGTGTGCAGCTATTTCCCACTAGTGTGACTAAAAGCTAGCTTAATTAACAGTGTGATTTATGAACTTTGAGGTAACCACACCCTGTTATCACTGACCAAACAGTAGCTTCATTCCAGTAATGTTGTCTTTGTCGCCATTCTTATCCGTCTTTCTCACAGCCTTCACTAGAATAACAGGCTGCAGGAGGGAAAACTGGTGACAGTGAGTTGAAGTATTAACTCTGACCTTTGTGCTCATCCTCTCAACCTCTGTCTTTTACTCAATCGTTTTTTCCAGCCTGCCTACACCCGTCCATCCACCCAGATAATCATTCTCAACCGAGGAAACACAAAGATACTGTAAGGCTGAAATGGCCTTTTTTTTGGCTGATTTTTTCCCTGAAGGTCTTTTCATTTTACAAGCTGCAATGAGTGCTGTAATTGGTAAAGAGGTTTATTTAACAAATCTTTATACTCATTCGCCCTTTTGAAAATATAACCTGGATGTGGTCAAAGGATAACTGGACTTGAATGCTTCTGTAAGAGTTAATTTCCAAATGAAAACACATGCCCTTTGGTTGTTAACTTTTAGAGGTAAGTATTTAGGTAAACATTTATTGGAAGGCCTTTGTGTCTGAAATACTTGAATTCTTAGAAAGAAAACAATTTTGCTTGGGCGACAAAATGCTTCCAAAAGAAATTGCACTATTTCAAAACAAAAATCTTCACTTGAAGGTAGTTCTCAAACTTAACATTCAAATCACATAAATAAGCTGCCAGTATGAAGTGAAATGAGCCTCAGGTCTGATTGAGACACTTGAAGGCAGCTGGTATTTCATTCTGGGGTTCAAAGGACCTCAGCCATTGATATCCACTCTCATCAGTTTTTATTCAGCATGATTAGAAGCTTGTGAACTGATCCTCATTCCGTTTGATCTTCCACACGTCTAACATGTGCCTTATTTGCACCCAGACCAAATCACTCTCACCTCCTTAGCTGAGGAGGAAGCGTGTGTGTGTGTGTGTATGTGTGTGTGTGTGTGTGTGTGTGTGTGTGTGTGTGTGTGTGTGTGTGTGTGTGTGTGTGTGTGTGTGTGTGTGTGTGTGTGTGTGTGTGTGTGTGTGTGTATATGTGTGTATATGTGTGTATATGTGTGTATATGTGTGTAACTGTGCACATGTTGTAATTTAATCTGCCTTTATTATAACAATTCCAATTTAATCAATAGATTTGCAAGGCAGCGTAAGAGAAACGGCAACACTGGAACATTTCTCTCTCAGGCTTAACTGCCGTGCTCTCCCCTTGCTGCCAGTTTAGATGGCGCTCAGCTCTTTGATCCGCTTTGATCCCATCTCAGAACTCCACAATCCTGCAATCACCTTACATTTTGGCCACATTCTAGAGAGCAGAACACATTCTGCAGCCTGACCCTGTTGACACTGGTGTGGTGGGGGCTGCATCTACACCTGTTCAATGTGTGAGGAGACCAAAGCTTGGATAGTGTACAGAAATCCTGTTGTTACAGCTGTTCAAGCACACACGGGGAAAAAATTCAGAGTGTACTGGTTGGACAATTTTCATTAACAATTCTTTTTAAATGACAGAATAAGCTGGTGTTTTTTGCAGTACCCATGAATATGGGTGCATGGAAGGCAAGAAAACAATGCTTCACACCTCTACAGTTTCACTGTCTCTTCTCCTGCTTTATTTGCTGTATCTCCCCTTCCCTTGTCTATAACATTTATGCAAATGTTTCTCAGGCATATGCTGAGAAGAGACTGTGAAGCCATTCACATCTGCGAGTAATGTAATGTCTCATAGCTGACCTCTTAAAAGCCCCAAATTCCTGCAAAGGTCAGGCATTTTATTGGCTTCTAATATTGGACTATTAGTGGGTAAAACTGCATCCATCTGGAGAAACTGTTTTGAGCAGAAAATATCATAAAACAAACAGTTAAGCAAATGAATAGCCAACCCCCTAGCAAGACCCCCTAGAATGTATTCAAAACTTGGAGACGTTGGCACCACAGGCATTCAGATCTGTTTTATATTTGCAGTAATACACAAGCTGAGTTGGTTGCGTTGGGAGGAAACTGAGCATGCCATTTTGGAGAGAAATGAATAGGGGTGATATCCAAATCAAGCAGGGTCAGTTCCACAGAAACCCTTGATCATGCATGAATTCTGGTTATGAGGTGCCAGATCTAAATGGGCCAATTTCATAACAGCATGAGAGAAAGGATCTGCTAATATGTCACCCTCTAAGCTCAAGACTCCAGAAGTTGTCCTACCTGAAGCTGGGAGTTGTGGTCTGTGATGTTGGTGTTGTAGTTCCAGCTGGCCAAGACGCTGGTGTATAACACCTCCTCAGCAGTGCTGTTGTAGTCGCTTAGGAACTTCAGTGCATCAGCTGTGGTGTTCTGATATTCTCCTGGCTGCAAGCTTGCTGGCAGAGCCTCAGAGAGTCCCAACACTGGCAGCAGCAGCAGCACTGACCACAGAAACCAATCCACGCCATTGCCCATGGCTAGCCTCCACCAAAGAGAGAGTGGAGAAGAAAAACTGTAAAGTGAAAGAGTTGGAAGGAAGAGCTAAAAATACACTTGCTCCAGTGAATTGAGAGTACACCTTCCCCCCGGAGCTGTTGTCTCCTCTACTCCCTCACTGCTCCCTTCTTAGCATCCCAGCTTGCCTGCTGGTGAAATGCACAGAAGCCGAAGAGAGCTTCTTTTTAAGTGTCGGTTTAACCCAGCCCACACTTCTCTGCAGCCTTCCCTCTTACCTCTTTACAGCACTGGAAACATTTCCCCCTCAATTCCCTCCCTTACCACTATCTTTTTCTCCCTCCCTTCTTTTTCTGTTTAGCAGCCAGGATTCAGATGGATGGCAGTATCTTTGATCAGGTCCCAGTTTCTATAACTGTACGAGATGAGAGATAAGATATGACACACCAGTGCAGTGTGTCTGCCTGACTGCCTGCCTGCCTGCCTGTAGAGTGGCAGATCCTCGATAACCAGCACTGGAGTGTCTGGGAGGGACTCCACATACTTTGCTCTCAGTTCCCTCCTTCAGCTTAGTGACAACAGAGGGAGGTGGCTGGGGGGGTTGAAAAGACTGTAAGAGATTGGCAGAAAAAGTGAGATGGAGGCACAAAACGGTGAAAGGGGCTAACAGTTTTGTCTTTTTTGCAGAACCTGAGTTTATGCAGTACAGCTTTCTCCCCCTTATCAGAAGACAGAATGCAAATATCAAATTGTTAAAAATGGAAACATTTTTGTTTCTCACGTGGTACTGATTCCCGCACTAAATTAACCAAGTACCCATTTAGCAATCAATAGTCTGCAAAAAAGGAGACAGTTAATACAGTAGACTTCTTTAAGGCCAAGGTAGTTCACAGTTGTCAAGCAGGGGAGGGATTTTCAATCTGTCTCCATTCTTGGCATCTTTATAGTAAAATTCAAAGTGTATATTCCCACTTTAATAATAATAATAATAATAATAATAATAATAATAATCAATCCTTTATTAGTCCCACAATGGGGAAATTATTTCTCTGCATTTAACCCATCCCGGAGGAGCAGTGGGCTGCAATGAAGCGCCCGGGGAAGCATATAATAAGCCCTATTTCATTGGCATCGGCAACTGTCAGTGCAAGTAACACATCCTATATCAGTCACTGCCTGAGAAACTATTGCAAAAATGCATTCAGATTAGCACTAAAGTATTCATTAGAGAAAGCGAGAACATACTCCACACAGCTGTTTATTTCCTCCATTTCAGGGAATAAGAAACAGATGTGAACTTTATTCCCATAATTACCAAGTTCACTGTGTTGTTCCTAATTTGAAATTGAGCTGTTTAACTAGTTCATTGCCCTGGAATCCTCTGAGAGAGCAGACTGAACAAAGTCATATTACACAATGTTCAGTGCAGACACAATTCAGGAGAACTAACGTTATGCTTTTTGTAAAAAAAAATTGGGGCAGTGGAAACAAACTGTAAACATAAATCATAGGTATATTTTGACCTTTAGAAGTAATAATCCTTCATATTTTTAAATAGATAATCAAATTCCATTTTGATACTATAAAGAGTTGCCTATTCTTTTTGCAAAAGCCATTCAATGCATTTACTTTCAGTAATTTCCAATCTTTATAGTATTTTTTATTGTTAGTGACTGTGTCCACCACTTCCAAGGTTGCCAAAAAAACAAATGAGAAATTTACAGGAAAACAATGCATGCAAGTAATTCAATGCATTGATTGATTACAGCCTCTGCTTACTTTGACGAAGCGATATTTAGATTGCATTATTGCTAATGCAAAACAAAATATGTCTTGCTGCTTCACATTAACAGCATTCAACTGATGAAACAAGTTGGCTTTTATTGTGAAATACAGCCACAGGAAAAACTATGTATTGACACCGTGGTTAGCGCTGACCACTATCATTTAACAAAAATAAGTCTAAAACAACAGTCACTTTCTGCATTTTTTTTTGTCTTTGTATCTTCCATTAGCTCCATTTTGGTCTCCACCAACTCCTGAGGGAAGCATGTGACTATGCTAAATGCTCCACTTTCTTTACCAGCTAGTTGCTAGCTTACAGTTGGATTATAGAGCTGCCATCTGCAACTATAAACAACGCTGATGAGAGCAATGACAGTTTGCCTTGAGTTTTTCTCATTTATTTTCTTTGAGTTACCAGTTGTGGCGGTGCCATTGCTGGTTGCTTCTTGGTGGCAGGCTGCTGCAAAAGATTCTGCCCCCAAAACAGAGGAATTAAATACAGGAAGTGGTAATTTGGAATGTTGTCATTTATAGTTTATCTGTTTTGTCTTTCTTTAGAGTGTATTGGTTGGTTTGTTCTTTTGTTTTAGTTGAGTCCTGAAATTTTTGTATTGAGACTAATAATCTTGTTTTTTGACTGTTTTGTTTTATCTATAGTTTAGGTGGTAGTGTTTGTTTTTGTGTTGTTTTAAGAATGATCTGATCAGTCATTTTATATTGCCCATTTTGTTCTGTTCGTTGGGTCAGATTTAGTTCAGTTAGATCAGTGTAGTCTGTTCAGTTCTATTCAGGTATTGTTGGGTAACCCAGAACTTTGTTGTTCATTTTGAAAATCGTTTGATCATTCACCCAACCCTGGACCCTGAATGGACTTGACGGTCAGATGACTGGAATTGGTTACACTTTGAACAATAATTAAAGATAAACTATTGTAAATCCACTGAAAATATGTGCCTGGTTTGTTTTATCTTGCCAATATTTGCATTGTTCAGTAACTTTTTCCTCAAATAATACAATATTTAATATTTCTGGGGAAAACCGCCATATAGAAATTAGAATATACAAAATTAAAACTTTCACTGATTACTCTAGACATTATTACACAGTCTATTTGAGTTTTGTGGTAGAAGATACAAATGTTATTCATATAAGAAGACCACCCGTATTCAAGATTACACTCTCTGATTTTGTTACGGCCAAAAAACAAACCCAAATTGCCCCACTAGCTCACTGTTGATATTCAAATCTCAAGTGTGAACTGTGTTGAGTTCGAAAACATTCACAGTTAGCTGAAAGGAAATTTTAAGGTTTTTAAGCACTGTAACAAAACAAAGTCGTTAGCCTTTAAGCTGCTCAATGAGGCCCTTCAGAATGAGGCAGTGACTGAATAAGGCCATTAAACATGATAATGTTCAAAAGAGTGATCTAATATTCCACATTAAGTATGGATCATAAATCTTTATGACTTAGATAGCTGAAAAACGTTTTTTCTTAAGAATTTTGTGTTCTTTTTCAGTAAGAGTTCGATTTGAAGTGTGAATGGTTCACATTTCTTTTTTTCCAACAATCAACATGTCTTATTGTTTGACAGTTTAATTCACAATTGGAGCTCATAATTCCCTGTTTAATTAAAAACAACGGGTATCTGGCATGTTGATTTATAGTGGTGGGTTAAAGATATGAGTGAATCAAATCATCTATTAACTTTGATATAGCCATGTGACGACAATAAATTTATAATTATCTCTTTATAATAATAAAATAATTTAACAAAGGTCAATTAATTGAACTCTCGTCTAAAACAGAATGCCTTTGATGGTGGAATAAACGGTGTTGATAAGGAGTTTTCCTCTGCAACAAATAAAGATGTGATTTTAATTATGCTGACATTTTACTTTTGAGGTCAATTAACTTAGTCCAACTTCCATGGTTGAGCCTGTAAAATGAAGTGAATTCACACTGTAATGGTCCATGTGATGTCATCATTACATCACTATCACCACTACAGTGTTGATTCACTGTGAAGTGTGTGTGTGTGTGTGTGTGTGTGTGTGTGTGTGTGTGTGTGTGTGTGTGTGTGTGTGTGTGTGTGTGTGTGTGTGTGTGTGTGTGTGTGTGTGTGTGTGTGTGTGTGTGTGTTGACAATTCTTAATAGAATAACACTGATTGAATCTGAACTCTTGTTTGTCAGGTCAAGGCAGAGGGAGTCATTATCACCTCACAATGAGACAGCGATAGCTATTCCATGAGTGCTTCAGGGTCACAAAGAGTTTAGCCTTGGATCACAGGATTAATATCACACTGTCCCGCAGATGATTCTCTGTGCAGAGATCTGCCTTGATTGGGTAAAGAGAAGTCATCCTAGAAACTGTTGAGTCATGTAGCAGATAACTTAAAAGAGATAACAGATCTCGAAATATCTCCAATGTTCCTGTACAGACAATCGAGTGCTGATGTCTTTCAAAATGTGGGACACATGTCCAACATGTGAGCCACCTTGAGTGGGCAGGATACTTATCGACAGAGTACATCCTAGCCGCGCTTATAGGGACAAATGGAGCAGTGATAATGCAGTGGTGGTCCTGTGAAGTTGCATCTCTAGGCTGTTGACATCTGGTCATAACAGTGTTAATTCAGAAAAAGGCAATGTGCATTAAGAAAAATGTCATATGTCAAAAATTGTGTCATACCTTTGATTTGAAAAGAAAAGGGCAGCAGGTGCCTGGAGACTAATGGAATTGAGTTCACAATGTTCACAGTGAGTGCAGAGTGTTAACTGCTGCCTTATTGTGTGTGTGTGTGTGTGTGTGTGTGTGTGTGTGTGTGTGTGTGTGTGTGTGTGTGTGTGTGTGTGTGTGTGTGTGTGTGTGTGTGTGTGTGTGTGTGTGTGTGTGTGTGTGTGTGTGTGTGTGTGTGGTGACCTGACAATGAAGTCTCTGGCACAATAATTGAATTTTGCTTTTCCTTTAATGGAAGTCTGTGAAGTGTGGAGAGTCTGTGATAGAGCCAGAACATCCAATCTCCACAAACAGGCATATGTTGCACACCATTGGACATGGGTGCTGCAGCGCAGTATATGTGTGTTTGTTTACTCTAGGGTATAAGATGGCATTTTAACTCTTTCAGTAGCTTCTTCACCAACATTTTGAATAACTTCGAAACATTAATCAAATATCATTCCAGTTCAGATTCATCCTGCATAATGCATCTGTCCTGTTCTGCAAACTGCCAATCTGATATTTCCAAAATTGTCATCAGTTCATAATACAAAGAAATAATTTTAAATCATAATGCACACATCCTGTTAGAAGAAGCCGACTGTTTCATTGTTTGATAAATCATTAAGCCATAAATTGACTGTGGGAAGCTCGCGATTTTGTTATCATTAAGGTATTAAAGATGAATAATTGTTGTGTGTTCTTGTTTGTTAAAATAATAATTAGATTCCCAAACATATTAAACAAGGTCTGGTTTAATATGGATATTAATGGTACTCTGTGTTTATTTTTTTAGCACTAGCAGCGCTATTCAGGCGTTGTTATTTTATGAGAACCCTTCCCAGTATTGCCAATTCTTTCCCAATAAAGGTAGCTAACAGCACTAGCTGCAAAACTTGCTAAATCTAGCAAGAACGTCGCCAAGTCAGCAACAACACTGACAGCCCTTCCTGTCAGGCTTCAGTCCAAAGCCACTCCCCCTATCATTGTGATCTTAACAAGTAGCATAGCTATTGTGAGTACTCACAGATTTTCAGATAGCATTTCATTGGAATCAAATGATTGGATGGGCTTCTTACAATCCTGCAACAGCATTTAATTCAATGATTGCTCCCAGGATATAATGATGATTTCAACAAGTAAAGTATAAAAAAATATGTCTTTGAAGAACCCTAGCTTTAACAATGTATCTGTTTCATATCAGCGTCCCAGTAAGCCATAACAGTTTGACAGTGAACCAGCATGCACAATACCAGACCGTCAACTAAACCATAACTTTATTTGAGGATAAATTAATGTTTCACAGCTAGCAACCTTGGCTGGTTTCACACTTGGACAGTTTGTCCGCGTAAACAAGACCATAAAACAGCAGTGTGCTGTCTATGCTGCTCTGACTGATAAGAATGGTGAATTTTGATTTCAATGCGGCTTATCTGTAGCGGGAGGGGGCCCGGTAATTAACTAGCTTTGTTAGACGGTTCAGGATAAACATACGGAATTTGTTTATAGTGAACACTTTATACAAATGTGACATTTCAAACACTGGAATTCCAAAGGATTAAAAAGTGTATCATAGATGTAAGCGTGGAAAAATGACTGAACGGGTAATTGAGGGTTACAAAACCCTGGTTGCGCATTTGAGGCTCAGAAATAAAATGACATAATGTCTGAGGTCAGTGAGAGGGCAGGAAGGTAAGTATAGAGTGTTCTCCCTCTCCTCCCCCGCAGTGGGTTCTTGTGTCTCTACAGTATATCCTTAGGCCATGTATTTTGTCTAGGTGTAGTGTGTAGTGAATTACTACAAAGCAAGGGACAGTCTCACAGCTATTTGTCATTACCAGAGACTGAGAAAATCTATAGGTGCACAATACAACACACACGATACAGATTTTTTGTCGACATGCACAAAAATAAATTTAGCTTTCCAGCAATTTTCTTAATTCTGATAAATGTAGGGTTTGTTCAATTAAAGCAAAAGGCAGCAAAAAGCCATAATTATTAAAACAGAAATCAGTATTATTATTGTTAACAGTAAATCTCTATCTGCAAGCAATACTTTCTTTGCAAACAAATTACATGGTGGCTGAATAATTAAAAAATTAACATTTTATGACTCTAGAGTTTGCTGAATAATGAGAAAAGGAATGTTCAATAAAGGAATAAAGTTATCCATAAGCTCTTATCAGTAGATAACGATCCTGATGACTCTGTAATACAAGCTCCAACAAACCGATGATAACAGTGTATGCTGTTGCAGAGAGCTGTTACACTATCAATCATATCAAACGTTGCAAAACTTTGGATTACTTTCAAAGGAGGACTAAGGCACATGTGAATAATTATCTGATTTTCTTAAGAGAACATTAGCTAATTATTAGTTCGTTGTTAGAATTAGAAATATATAAAAAATGTTGACCTGATGATGGAGCTTGATGAGTAAAGGGATCGTCAAAGATATTCAACCTGTATAGGGGAAAAAATATATTTGACAAACTGAAAACTGAAAACTCCAACCTGCTGGTGTTGCTTGATGGAAGGTGAGGGGATCATTAGGATTCATCCTCTGGGGACCATGAATGTCTGTATAAAAATTCATGGCAATGCATCCAATAGTTGCATACATGTAAGGTTTTAGACCAACAGACCAACCAACTTACAGAACAACATCAAACAATGTAATTGAGGGGTTGCCAGTTGCAGACAAACTGCAACATGCTTGGTCCTTTGTTGCCTGTCATTACCCATCCCTTTCCCCTCATTTCATGTCATCTCTTTACTGTCATCAATCTTACAAAGCCATAAAATGCACCCCAAGATATGTAGCTGAGGTCAGTGTACAAAAGTCTGTAGAGCTGCAACATGTAAACCATTGGTGTCCAAACATTTTAATTGGCCCGCTACAAATTCTAAAAACATAATGGAATATGTTCCACACATGAAACTTGCACTTAATGCTGCGTTCACACCAAAAGCGAAGCGAATATTTCGCGCGTCTAGTTTACATGTAAAGTCAATGCACAGAATCTTCGCGAATCAGGTGAATCATGAAATATTCGCGGGACGCTGTGTTGCGACAGCCAATCAGCGTTGAGCTTCTCCTCCTGTCACTCTGTCATCGATCAGCCAATCAGCGTTGAGCTTCTCCTCCTGTCACTCTGTCATCGATCAGCCAATCAGCGTTGAGCTTCTCCTCCTGTCACTCTGTCATCGATCAGCCAATCAGCGTTGAGCTTCTCCTCCTGTCACTCTGCCATCGATCCGAGCTCCGTTCACAAAACAGGCATTTTAAAAGTGATTTCCTTCTCCTCCTGCAGAGAGGACGAACAAAACATGAATTCTGACTTTTTACAAACCACCATCATTATGTTGTTATTTCAGCGTCCCTTTTTGTACATTTATTGCAATTAAATCACAGTAAAATTGTTTATTTTCGGTTCATACGGCTCGAATAAATCCACAGATGATGTTATGAACTCAGACAAGACGGCGTTTAGTTTCCCAGGATATCTGGGACTGCCACAACAAGTATAAAGCAGAAATAGTATTTATTTATTGCATGGTTGATGGTGAAATAAATGGATTTGTTGACAGAGGTTTCCATGGAGATAAGCCCCGCCCCCTCTCCTCTAGTGAGTGGCCCAGCCTTTCGTATATTTTTCTATATGTGGCCCTCAGTGAAAAAAGTTTGCACACCCCTGATGTAAACAGTCAAAATGCCCTTTGTCAGACATCTTTAACCACCTGATAGTCAGGTATCTACCCTAAACTATATCCAAATAAAATGTTATTGTGGTTTGTCACATGGCTCAATAAGGTGTAATAAGGTGATAAACTGGCACATGGCAAAACATGCCAACAGAAATCTTTTAAAAACTGGAGCTGGGCCACCGTGAACTCCTGCACACATGCAAACACAATCAAGGAAGCTGGGGAATTTAAGTTGTTTATAGGCCTACAGGAAATCCTGAACAATACAGTGTATTTTGACTTTGAGGCTGAGCATTTTGTCATCATGAAATCACTTAGAAGTGAAACATCATCCGGTCCTTCTGGTTCTGATTTATTTATCTAATGCTTAAATTTACGTGTGTTTCTCAGTGCTTGGGTTTTACTGTCTGTGGCATAATTTATCATCGTCATCATCATCATCATCATCATCATCATCATCGTAATCATCATCCATAATGCAAAGACCAGAAAACAGGGTTGCTTGTCACCCATTTTACTTTCATTTTAATCCCTCAAAAACTGCATCCTTAATAGAGACCCTTTAAATCTGTACTTAAAGCCTAAAGTGTCATATTGGAATGGAGTGGCCTTTATCTCCTTAAGCTTATTTTTTTCAAAAGATATTGAATGTCAAATACGCCATGTGAAGATTCATTTTACAGGGAAGAATAAAAGCAACCTTAAAATTGAATTTAAAACGTTTTAATTGAATAAAATGTAGCAACCTAACACATCTCCAACATCCATTTTTATGCCTGCATTTTTTATCCTTATGTAATGAAACTCAACTCATTCTCATGTCAGTGTGACAACCAACCCTGAGGAGAATGTGGTAAGCATCTCCAACTGGGATTTGCTCTAAGCTAAAAACACATGTTCTATCTAAACTATAGCTCTCCCTTCACACTTTTTAATGCCAACCATTATTTTATAATAAACCCATTGTGTGAACACCTCAAATGGAATCACAGAATAGCTAGTTATTTAAATTTCAACATGAAAAAACACAAAAACTCCTCTCACCTCAATGTCAAGTGTCTTACTCCTGAAAGTACCCTTTAAATTGAACTCTGACCCCAATTCTTAAAATTGGGTTTCAACATATGTAACAGCGCCCTCTAGGGAGCTAAATCTTATGAACGTGACAACCAACCCCGCTCTCCTCTACAGCAGGCATCAGACCCTTGAGAGCACTTTTCTCAATACTGCACTGACCTCTAGCGGATTTTATAAACAACACATAGAAAGATGTGACATACACCTGGTATCACATAATTATATACAGTATGTTATAATACACAAAATATTATTGCCTCTCTAAAAAATATTATAAAAATATATGTACAAGGCACATCATGGATGCTTCTTGATCATCTGTTTCCATTGGTATGTACCTTGTGCAGGGAGCCCTACCCTGAGACCAGCTGTCTGGAAATCTTTACCCTGCGGTGATTCCGCGTTCACCGCCGACCTAACAACTCCCCTGCCTTGGCTGACTGTTGCCAAAAAGGGTCAACATCCTCTTCAAATAGCGAATATATATATATGTTTAAGGGCTTTGTTAGAAGGCAGAGCCAAATGGGGGAAATGACAGAGCAAAATAACTTTTCTGAAGTTATTAGTCGGATATTTAAAGAAGCGCCAGCCGCCAGGAAAGATCTTGTTGATAACCACAGCAACCTCCTCCGCGTCGCAGATTACTGCGAGAACAATTTTCTCCAGGTGAGTTATGCTCATAAAAAAAAGTCCCATTAAAACTATAACTATGGCATAGTTTCAGATATTTTTGAGAAGCCTTTTAAGCATTTAAAAACATATCGCTGTAAAAGTATATCTAAAATATTTCGTTCAGTCAGATGATTCAACCAAAGCTGTAGAGGAGGCCAAGGGCTTGGCTGCTCAGGCTCTGGCCAGTGTGTCGTACCAGATCAACAGTCTGGCCAGCGCCCTGCTGAGGCTGCTGGACACCCAGGCCATGCAGATCAAAGATATGGAGTCCTCTGTCAACCTGCTGTCACTGGTGAGTAGCACATTTTACTTTAAATACTCCACACCTGAGGTCTGCCCAATGAAGTGATGTGACCTCTGCATAGCCGGAGAATTAACTATTAAAGGGATAGTTCATAGAAGGTCGGACCATTCTGCTATTCGTTTGTTGAAATGAAAAATAAAAAAATAAAAGTTGTATTCACTGCGCAAAGTGACAAATTTCATTTGAAATAACCATGGTTTTATTTTTGTTTTCATAAATTAGTGATCTGCATTTTGTTTTGCATTAAAAGCATTACTTTCAGGAACACAAACTAAAATACAATATATATAGATATATATAGATATCTCTCTCTATATATATATATATATATATATATATAGATAGATAGATAGATAGATAGATAGATAGATAGATAGATAGATAGATAGATAGATATAGATCTAGAGTCTTACTATTGGTTGTATGGCTAGGAACCAAGTATAGTGCCAGTCGTGGTATTTGTTCTACTTGCAGGTCACCTATTGATCCTTTTATCTGGGGTCTGTTTGGTCACTGTGATCAGTTTGTTCTATTGTTGAGAAACAAGAAAGTGGTGTGAAAGTAGAGTTATTGTGTTCACACTGTGATCTGGTCCAGGCTGCTGCTATCCACATCGAGACGGTGGCCAGGAGAGAGATTGGGGATTTCACTACACCCAAAGACAGGAGTCGCTCCAAGCTTTTGACCCCACCGACTTCAGGCAAGGAGCCAGAGAGTAGTTACACAAGAGTGCCAATCTCATACTCCATCTTTGACTCCACTGGACACTGTTTTGAGGTAAATTTGACAACTAAATTGAAAGGCTGAATTGAACAGTGTTTGAATCAACACACCTTTAATTATTTTCCATTAGATTAAGGACTCCTAGCACAATGCATTCCCTGTTTTCCATAGTGTAGTCCCAGTGGATGTGTTGGTGTGTCTGTGGTGTAGAGATGTTTTATTTCACCTTCATTGTTCTTCTCCTCACAGTTCCCTGAGCAGCAGCCCAGAAAGAGAGCAGAGACAACAGAGAGCATACACGCTACTGCAGAGTACTCTGTGTACGTAGATAAAGTCCTCCATTTACCTGTTATTAGCAACACTACAATTAAACACAACGCTACAATACTGATTATTATAATATAGGCATAACATGACCTGTATAAAATATGATCACATCTGAAAGGTTTCTCTATTATGAACTAAAGAAGCAAATTAATTTGTCTGCAGAGTGTTAGATGAGAAGATCGATGCCACATTCATGTCTGTCTGTTAAATATAAGGCTACAATCTACTAACCATGATAGCTCTTTCCAGTCTTTATGCTAAGCTAGCATAAAGACTGAAAAAAGCTATCATGGCTCTGTCCTAAGAAAAAATAAACACCTATGGCAACACCTCTAAAGCACACTAATTAACATGTTATATCTCTTTTGTTTAGTCAGCAAAAATAACGATTTCCCCAACATTTGGAACTATTCCTTTAAGAAACTGAAGTTGTATGATCGCTCACAGTAGCTGAAGGTCTATTTTTTGTATTCAGATCCAGTCTTGGCATCGCTGTGCCCCCACCATCAGTCCCCACCTTGCAAACTGCCTCCAACTCCACCGACGGCAGCCCGCCTCCCCCGCCTCCTCCCACTGCTGATTTGAACCCCAATCTGCCCGCTCCCCCTCCACCACCACCACCCCCTCCTTCCTCCATGGACACTGGAGTGCCCCGACCTCCGCCCTTCTCGACCTCACCCACATGTCTCCCCCACCTCCTGCTCCTCCGCCAATATGGTCGTCAAATGGCTCCTACCCGCCTCCGCCTCCGCCTCCTTCTGTGGCAGGAGCTGTGCCCCCTCCTCCTCCTCCTCCACCACCTTTTAACCCTGGCACCTTTGGTATGGTGCCACCACCCCCTCCGCCACCTCCTCCAGGATCAGGAGCTGCATCCCCCCTCCTCCTCCTCCTCCTCTCCCTCACACTGGCACCTTTGGTATGTTGCCACCACCCCCTCCGCCACCTCCTACAGGATCAGGAGCTTCACCCCCTCCTCCACCACCCCCTCCACCTCCACCTCCCCCTGTCATTCGCTAATGAACATTATGTTACCGGATGATTTTATTCTAACTCGCAGGCATGCTGGGTTTTGCCATTAGATGCGTTAAACATAGAGCTGCATGAAAATATTTCTGGGCCTTCTCGTGAGATCAACGTTCAGCATAAATAAAAAGCTTGAAAAAGTGTGTGTAGTGGTTTAACCTCGAGCTGTTTCATGTGTGTTGAATGGCTCAGTGTGAGCCTGAAATGATATTTTTCTCTGTGACAGAAAATGCTGCTTCAAAGTGAAACATTGTGCTGCGCAGAGAGATGCAGTGGAGATACCTCCAACATGTTTCAACAATACCTTGACTGCATTCCAAAGGAACAAGCTGAGACTCTTGTGTTTTCCTTTAAAGAGATTTCCCCCTCCTTATTACCTTCTTGTGTTGCATAACTCAGTGTAATCAGTAAGAATCACGTTAACATTCAGCGGCCTTCAGCCCACTGTCACTCTACTGTGTGGTGAGAGCAGTGTCAATGATGATAAGTAGTTTACGTCACTGGCTGTAACCTCGGTGAGATCTGCTACTTTAAACAGGTCAATAAGGCTATAAAAATGTCTGTTGCAACTCAACACTCTACTTACCTTGCTCTGCATGGCTTGTACTGGAAGGTAAGATTTGTTTTCAGCATATAAACAATTCAAATTAGTCAGAAACAGCTTATCCAAACTTGTTAAATCATTTTCTTTGTTTTGTTTTATACTTGCCTTTTTCAGTAAGGCCTGAAACCGTGGAAACAGTCTCACTGTACAAGGCCAATTCTTTTATATTCATCAACAATGGAAAGGAAATTGCCACCGCCTTTAACTGCTGATTACTTTTACTTTAATCGACCCAACTTCAAGTCTATTATCTTTCATGTGGCAACATGCCATAAAAGCTACGCATGCTGTACAGTTTTAACTTTGAGCTATATGTAGACAGAGTGTCTGTGTAAAAACTAATTCTACTGTGTAAGCACTGTGTTGGATAAACATTCCAGGATTGTGCAGCTTTGGCAGTAATTATTTCTTCTAAAGACTTTTGTTGATGTCGGTGTGATTTAAGGATACTAAGAGATAAAGAGCTACCTTTGACCTGTATAACTGTTGCAAAACAACATTAAATTGCATGGCAAACAGTAAAATACAGTTACAGTCTTCAACTTTAAAACTAGATGTGTCATTTTCTATTTTAATTTTCCTCAGGTGTGAAGCCTGATTTGGAATCTAAAACGGCCATGGTCATTTTTTATCCTGTGATTGAGTAAGTAATCCTTAAGATACATTTGTCTCATTTATACTTCATTGTATGCCTGCTGCTCCTATTAGCTGTCCTTTATTCCAGGATCCCCATGTTGTGCGCTGGTATCGTTCTTTGGGTTTTTTGTTGCCATTATGCAAAGAAGCACAGTGGAGCAGCAGGCTGGCCCCCGAGGCCCACTAACTCTTCATCCGTGTACGTCATCCCCATATTTGAGGAGGAGCGGGTGGAAGAAGAAAACGAGGAAGTGATGGACATATATGAAGCATATTTTCAACCTCCTTACAGAAACCCTCCCATGTACTGCTCAAGAGATGTCAGTCCACCTCCTCCATACAGGGTACAGCGCTGTGTGCATCTTCTTAGCATTCATAAATTCATCATTCAATGATGAGGATGATTTTTAAACTGTTTTACAAGATTTTCTAATTAGATGTCTCCGTTTCTCTTTTGCAGCTTGACCCACCATCCTATCCAGACCCCCCACCGTCATACACAGATCCTCCAGCTTACTCAGAGCAATCGTGAACTTCCTCTTCTTCCTCTTTCTCCACTTCAAACACCTTCTAGCTTTAACAAACTGTATGTACCTTTTTATCACATGGTGGGTCTATGGAATCAAATAAGAGTCAATACAATGCTGACAGTATGAAATTATGTTCTTAAATGATTTCATAACATAACTACTTTTAAAGCTGAAATCAGGGCCAGTTTTTGCAATTTAAATGTACCTTTATTATATCTGCTTTGATATGTACCCAGAATTTTGAAGAAACTTCACAGTTGATATTTATTAACAGGTCTCTTCTTGAACTTAATTTGCAAAGTTGTGCCACAACTTTATAAACAGTGGTTTGTTTTTTTATGAGCAACATCTCAATCTTGTTTACCCTTATTTGACTCCAGTAACCTTTCGTCTTTGTATGTGATATAACTTTCATTTGGGACGTATTTGTGTGGGATTTATCTACCTGTAAGTAGTGTGCTTGATGGAAAGAGTAATCTTTTTTTGACTGATAAACGCCCCCATATGTACAGTATGTATGTTTTCTCTAAAGAGGTAAAATATTTGAGTCAAGGCCCTTATTGTTTAAATGTTTTAATAGTATTGTGGTTACTTTTTGTATTTAATTTACAAAATAAATGTATACTTGTGAATAAAATTTATTTAAGTTTTCAAACTTGAAATTGATAATTAATTTTTAATGTTCATTTTGGTTTTCCAAAAAACAAAGTATCAAGGTGAGTTTCAGTCCACATAGTGCTATGAATACAGCCTTAAGTACTTTGTTGCTATTATGACAAAGTTTGTCTACCGTGAGTAGAAACAGAACAAGAGTGGTCTAATAAATGACCCCTGAGGAATGCCATAGTTCTTGGTTTGCTGCAATAAATAGCAATCATTCATCAATTCATCATTTTGTTATTGCACACACAAGAAATAGACAAGACACATGAGCACACCTCTAAGTCCTGTGTCTTTAAAAAAGACAATAATGCTGTAAAAGCTCCTCAGGTTGTGCACTTCCCTAAGTGACACATAATCCTTTTATAGCAACCCTGAGGGCAGGACAGTTTCTGTATGTTTTGGATTCTCAAAAAGGGTAAGGACTCATCCCACTGTAAAATAATGATCCGACTATCTTCTATTTCTGTGTCGTTAAGGTAACATATGTTAGAAATGTGTGAATTCTACAGTTACAATGAGCAATAGATTTATAGGATGAAGGTCCACTGTCAGTTGTTAAAGTCAGACATTATAAAGTCTAACAGTATGCTGCTCATTGTTAAACTCCTACCGTCTTCATTTAACTTTTCCAGTAGTACAGTGCTGAACAGTTTTCAAAGGGTTTTAAAGTGGAATTATTGTTGGTGAAAAGCTGCAGGATCACTTTAGGTCACAACTCTGTGATTGGACAGTTAGTCTCATACAATTGTTCATGAGGGATTGAAGATGTACAGGCTGATACGTTTTCATATCCTGTGATGACAGTTCATGCCCACTCAACAATTTTTGTCAGTTGACTTATCAGTCAGGACACATTGCTTATATCGTTCTCTGTGCATTCTGTTTCTATTTAATACTAATTAAAACTGTTGTTGTATTTCAGAACAGATAATGGATGTAATTATATATTCAATCTAAATTATTGTCATTTCAAAGATAAGTCACACTGTAATTGAATGTCAATTTCCACAGAATTGTATTGTTGATTCAATTTTTCCCCCCTCACAGTAATGTCAGCAATTTGACATAAATTCCCACCATGACTGTGGTAGAGAATATCTTCCGATATCTGTAAGTAGTTGAATAAAGCCAAGAATGTATCCCCCCATACAGGAAGGGACTTTTTGACTTCTTGAAATTATGGAAATGTGCTCCTAGATTCCCAGCCCTGGTGGTGTCCATAGCAGTGGTACTCCTCTGCTTCTATCTGCACGCAAAAAAGAAACGAGCAGAATATGACATCACCATACCAACACCGCAAAATGAACGCTCATCTTCAGTGCTCTATACAGTTTCTTGCCCTGAAGACCGGGCAGAAGAGGACAGACATTGTGCCAGATTCCCTCCGCGGTACAGCACTGTGGATCACCCACCACCATACTCACTGGTGAGTTAGCCCTCAATACAGCCACCCACAATCACTGGGTCACTCAAAACTGATTTAAAATACTTGTCTATTATTCATTTATATTCCTAACATATAGGGGCACCTAGGTAGTCCAGAAAGAGACATATTGTGGTTCTGAAAGTTGATCCTCAAATTAATATTTTTAAACTCCAATAAAATGCATCTGAAAAATCAACACTTGATAAAAGGTATACATTTTGGGAAATATGCTTAACTGCTTGCGAAAAAAATAGAAGATTGGTCTCTAAAGTCATGAGCATGTATCAATCTTCTCATCTTACTCTCAGGCAAGAAAGCCAATAAGCATATTTCTCAAAATGAACTGTTCCCTTTACTCTGAAAAATGCTGTGTTGTTTCTAAGGTTAGTAATCGAGATCTTCAGTCGCATACCTTCTTTATTATTATATGAGAAATAAGTTAAAGACACAGTAACCATTTTAAAATGAAATGTGTTACTACAGTACAATTTTACTTTCTTTCATGCAGTTTGACCCCAAGCTGACAAGTGTTTGGCCAGGGGGCTCGCCACCTGCCTACGAGATGTATCCAATAACGCTGCCTCTGGCTCCTCATCACTGGATGACATCCACAGGACCTCTGCATCCAACCCCACCATCCTCATCCAGCACCCAAAACCACCCACAGCCACAGAGGCTACACCAGGCATCCACCAGTTAAACTCCATTTTAAGTGACAGCTAATGCTGACGCACCTTTCGTTGTATCTGTGTACTTTTAAGAATAGTATTGTCATTTATTTTATGCTGTGATTTTAACTTTAAAATAAATTACATTAATATTATTTGTAACAGTACAGCAATATTCTCAATTTTAATACATTTTATATGATCATCAAAACTACAGTGTAGTTAGCAGAATCATCAAAGCACCAAGTGTTTCTGGATGTTATACTATATACTCTTTATTACAATACAGTACTTACAAGTTTGAGGGAAAATAAAATAAATATTTAATGAGTTGCCAGTATTATTTTTCTCTAAATTCTAAGGAACATGTACAGTGATAAGAGTGTTTCCTTGGCTTTTGAACCATGTTAAGGCAAAAGTCAGTATGAATTTGAAGCCACTGATAAATATTTTACTTTTTGTACATCAAAAACAAACAAAAAACAGAACAACTTTCATTAATTGTCCAACCTGTAATTTTAAGTAATTTGCCTTCATCATACAATCTGTGCATACTTTAGGCTACTTCATCATTTTTTTTCTTCATTTTTTTGTTGTTGTTCTCAGTGCTACAAAGACAACTCCAACAGGATCAAGCAGGCAGTAGTTGGACACTGTGATCCATTCACTGGGTCTTCTCACTGTCAAACAAACCAGACACTTTTACCAGCACAGGAAAACAAATGTCAAATGTAATCGACATTTAAACGGAAACCAAACAAGTCGAGACTGCAAATCAACTCAAAATGTGCTAATGTGTATGTAGAGTAGGTGTATTGCACGTATATGTCTTTGTTTAAAATGATCTATTGCTGTTTGTTTTTCAAACTAGTGGCGACATAGTATAAAGCACACTTATGAACACATACAATCATATTGTAATGATCAAATGGTAAAATATTGAGTTTTTATCACAAACATTTGGTATCTTTCCTTCACAAATCTGTCCTACAATCCAATGTAAACATTACACTACATAAAGTAGGAAAAGCTAAAAAGTTCAATATCCTTCAACAAAAAAAAACCTCAATAGAGCGCTGTTATCTGCCAACAATTTCTTTACTCTAAGTCTATTTTCACGTTTATGATAACATACGTACACTCACTCACACTATTGCACTAAACCTCATAACCAATCTAAATCCCTCTGAACAAATATCAATTAAATTATCCCAATTCTGACAAATAAAGAACAACTTGACGTTAGGCTCAACAGAGGAACACTAAGTTTGTACAAAAACGCTCTACATGAGGCTGGTCATTTGCGCTGATTCATGACGCTTGGCGCTTCACTACAGAAATCCACCACCAATGACTGCATGGACACAGCCCCTCTGGAGCTACCAATTCGTCCTCTGACCTTCGACCTGTGGACCTGTGGACTTTGCTGGCGGGCTCTTTGTGACTTTCAGAAGACCCAGCTGACAGGAACCCACTGCTGCTCCGTTGACAGTTTGTCCAGTGCCAACCGTAGACTTCGGAACGCCGCTTCGAGGCCGTCGTTTATGATGAAGAGATCAAAGTAATGTCCATAGGCCCGCTTAATGCGCTCGCTCTCGTCCACCGTCCTCTTTAATTCAGAGTCCTGTAGGGAGCATCTCAGGGAGAGGCATGGGACAGCGAGACGATTAGGTAAAAATAAATACAATGAGCAGACAATTACTTGAATGGAAGAACCGAGTAAACAGTGACAGTGGTGGGCAACAGAAATCTATTTAGTTTAAATTTTCCTGTTTGCTATGCTGAATAAATCAAACACATTAAGTATTCCAATTACTAATCCATAATATTTCATGTGATGCATTTCAGTCTATCTTATTTAGGGTCCAACATGTAACTGTTTGGTTTATTCTAATGTTTGGACCACTGACTTTTAAAGTCGCATAAAAACATGGTTTTTAAAAGTATTCCTTTTTTTTTTCTTACATTTTTGTGATTAAATAAGCAACGATCAAAGTCAAAAGTTTTGAAAAAACAACCTTAGATAGCACAGACAGCAATCTCTGATGTGAAATAAACAAACTGTTTCCAAACTGAGTGTTTATGTAATGACCATATTTGTCAAAGTATAACATGAATGAAATAATGGCTTTTCAAGGCCTTTAAGAAAACCCACACTTACCGTTAACTGTTTTGTAACAACTCCTGACTCAATTGCTGTCTTATTCATAGCTTTGAGAACCTCAAAATCCGGGGCTTCAATGAAGACAACATAGGGCAGGAACTCTGACGTCCGCAGGACTTTAAGAGCCTTCAGAGAAAAACATTTACAACCACTGCATCACTGGACAGCAGGCAATGGGAATAGATGAAACACTATTATTAGGTTGAAAATGTGATTTAAATGCAACCGCAGCATCTTCAAGTCTATCAAGCTAATGTGTGCAAATACAATTACTTGAGTGTTTTCAGCTAATGCTGATCATTAAGAGATCCTTTTTGATAAACATTGCTGGTGTGCTTAGCCTGAAAGGACTTCACTAGCTGTACATAATTGGTTTGAATTACAATTTTATAAGAAGTTATTTACATTGGAAAACATAATAATTAATGTATAGAAGTTTAGATGGCAGAGGGACAGAATCTACCTGTGGGTTGACATCCAGGATGCAGATCTTTCCAGTTTCTATCACCTCATGTATAGAGTTGATCTTAGTGCCATACAGGTTCCCGTCATACTCGCCATGCTCCAAGAAACGGGCATTTTTGATGTCGCACTCCATGTCGCTGCGGTTCATGAAGGAGTACATCTGGCCGTCCCTCTCATCCACCTTTGGTTTTCTTGAGGTGACTGAAGGATAAAAAAAAAAAAAAAGAACAAAATAGATAATTGGACACTTAAATACAAGGGTGAAATCAAAAAAAGGAGAAAATATAACAATTAAAAAACATATATATATTTAAAAACACTTCAAAACTTCAACACCAAGGGATAAGATGACAAACTAAGATGCCAAAGAATGTAATTCATTTAAGTGAAAAACAGTAAATGAAAGCAGGCATGCAACAATACAACAAACACTGTAACAACAAAAAACATAAACGAAAGATGGATTTTGTGTCATTGTATGTATGTGTTTTAGTGTGATGATGAATGGCTGCACTCACAGGGGATGGTGGTTCCATACCGCTGGGGATCCGACACCAGCAGCTTGTTTTTCAGACTACGACGGCCGACCCCCTGCGCGCCAATCAGAACCAGCGTCTTCCTCCTGAAGGGTGGGACCTTGGCAACCTCTTCATATATCCGCAGCTCATGACGATCAAATTCTAGTAAGTAATTCTAGTCAGTAATTAGGGAGTACTTGTACATAATAAAAAAGATACTGTGATATTATACTTTGTGAGGTGACTTACCTGCATTCTTGGTAGTCAAATACATCATCTTTTTTTTTTTCTTACCACCCATCCCAGCACATAGAGGACCTGAGACAGACAACATAAAAAAAACAAAAAACCCAATTAAACTTACAACCTCTGCTGCCCACTTCAATAAAGTCAAAATGATTTACTATCAAGGTGAATGTCTGTGAATGCACTGCTGGGTCATAAATCCAAACTCTTTGGAGATTATAGAGAAACAATGCCACTAGATGGCACTGTGCGCCAATATTGATCAGTCTATGCAACCAGTCTGCTGCCAGAGAACACCTGTGACTAGGCGATCTGCTAACGGTCTGTTCAATATGGCAGATTATTCAGCCCGAGGGGGAAAATGTCTTATAAACGGAGACAAGAAAAGAAGCAAACATGAGATCAGTTGTTTATTTCCATGTCAGAATTCAACCCATCAAGCTGTGACAGCTAATTTTGTTAGCACCTTACAGCCGCAGTACTAATTAATGATGTATTTTTCTTAATGTATGAATTAGACTTTTTTTTTTTTTTTTTTTTTTATTCACATCATGCTCTCAGTTGGTATGATATGTGAAAGTGTGCTAGCAAACGGACGTGTCCTTCCATGGCTCCAAGGGCAGTACAGTAAGGCTGTCATCTTCCTCTCTTCCACAAATAAAGGGCAAGCTGCTGCCTGTGACTCACCACCTGTTTTGTTGCTACTGAGGACTCTGCACAGAGCAGATAAATCTAAAGGAGCAGAGCCTCTATTCACCCCGCATCTCATAAAGAGAAGATATGATTATTGATCAGGTTTGTATTTAAGGGGGGTCTTATCACCACTCCTCAATCAACTCTCCTTCTCAGGAGAGCTGTTTGTGAAGGTCAGACCCTGCAGCTTAATCACAAAAAGATTGGAATCTGGCTGCCTGAGTTGCAGGGATGCTCATTACCAGTTCTCTAGTGCTCACTGACAGAGTAACAGGCTGTAGAGGTGAGGGGAGGATGAGCGGCCGGCGCCAGAAGAAATGCTTGTATGATATGGAGAGGAACAGATGTTGTCTTTGTTGCCGGTGTGTTTGTGCGGCGAGGAGTCTGTGTCTAATCTGCATAATGAGAAGTGCTTCTCTGCTCTTCTGCACACTGCGGAGAGGTGTACCTGTGGTAGCGAGCTCCAGATCTCTCTTCACAAACGCTTTTCTTTTCTCCTCAAGCAGCTGGCTTGGAATTAGACCTGCACTGCCTCCCTCTATGTGACAGGCCTGGGAGGGCACACAAAGAATGAGGTAACAAGCTAACAAGCAGTTTTAGCTCGATCAATTGATGCACTAAAATGTTGAATATCTTGGGACTAACCTGCCACCAATTGAGGTCCTCCTGGTTGAAAATCTGCAGAATGTTTCCACTGTCGAAACTCAGCCCTGCTTCTTTACAGGGGATCAGGTTATCATGGGATGGGTCGTAGTCAAAGTGACACTTTACAAAGGCCTGAATGGATAGACATGTCGAAGAGAGGCACGGTGTCAGTAAAATTGCTGTAATGAAGGTCAAAACAGACTGATTGAAAAAATACACATTTAACTGAATAAACAGGCTGGGAATGATTATATGTGCTGCCTCTGTTGTGGTGTATGCACAGCCCATGATGTGTGGTAGAGGGATCGGGTGAGTAAGTGTCTGGCACTATGAAACAGCCAAACAGCCTTGAGCACTTAAAGTCTTCTCCATCTCTCAGCTCACTTTCCCCGACAACTCAAGGCTTCAGGATTCAGATCATAAACTCTCTATCCCAACCCCCACTGACAGGACAAGGAGTCTTAGAGACAGACAGACGGAGAGAGACACACAAACACACATACAGAAATAAAGAGAGAGAGGGAGCCAAAATCTGTAGCCATGGCAACCATCCCATCCCCCTTGCACTTGACGCCTTTTCCTGTACTGAACTGATGCATAAAAAAGGCTGCCAGCCCCTTATGTACTGTGTGTGTCTCGTTCCACCCCTGTAATGACACAATGGACAGACAGGCACACACTCACAGTCACTAACTGGCCAAAGGGAGCGGTCAGCTGAGTTTAGTCACCATGTGAATGCAAACCTCAAGGCGTGATACACACACAGCTGGATTACATTTAGAGGGAACTTTTGCAAACAACTCTTATCCTTCGCAACTCCTCATACAGTACAACATCCACCTACACAGCACTTTACTGTGTGAGCGTAGCCAAATCACTTTTTAATGCCTCTAACTGACAGCAGCTATGAAGTGTTCAAGTGAGCACTTTGATGTTCTGGGCTGATATCATAAAAAAAAGAAAAGGAAAGAGTTGTATGCTCTGGTTTCACAAAGCAAAGGTCCATAAACGATATACTGTAGAAATGTCTATTCACAGAAAAGCCTGCACTTTATGGAATGTTCGAAAGAGCCATGACTCAGAACGCACTCTTTTCAGTTAATAACCCCTAAGAAATGTGAGGGGGTTAAGTTCTCTTATATGAAAGCCATTTTAAAGGATTTCTGCCAGATTGGCTGCTGCCATCCGAAGGAAAATCAACTGTAAAGCTGCCGTCATATGTAAACCTGCAAATTCCACTTTTGGTATAGTTTGCATGTTATCATTTCCAAAAATGACAGTTCCTCTACACGCTGAGGGAATTGTCTGGCTAATATAAAGCCAAAAGCATAATGTAACAGGATGTTAATGTTAAAAGCAATAAAAGCATCAAAAACAGCCAAGCGTGGTCAGCTACGCTGTCGCTAACCAGTATTGTTGAAGTTCTCCTTGACGTAGTTGTGTTAAACAAAAACGTGATTGGACGGACCTGCTCAACATTGATTTGCAGCGCATAACGCCCATCACTGCAGCGCCAAATGTCGGGTGGACGTTTGTTGCTTCATGTCACTTCCATGAAAACAACTTGAAGCCTGTCTCGGTATGAATGTGTATACCAAACTTTATGGCAATGCATCTAGTTTTTAAGAGACATTTTTACTCAAAACCAGAAATGCAAACCTGGCTGATGCTAGAGGACTAGTAAGGATCACTAAAGTCAGTAGGTGACATCATCTGGGCATAGAGGATGGCTGTAAAAATGTCAGTGTAAGTAATCAGTTGTTGAGATATTTTAGTCCGGACAAAGTGGGAGTCTAACCAAATGTCCGACATTGCTAGCATGGCTAAAATATAAATTCTGGTAGAAAATCAACTTTTGACCTTTCACTATTTTTCTGAAATTTTAGAGATATAATCTTTTTACCCAACAATTTTACCCAATAAGACGCTTCAAATACATATGCATTTCCGTGCTAATAAACCTCACATAAATAAACCCTCTCTACATAATTTCCCAGCATTTTAGAATATGTTCCAGTATTTTGGTTTCTAGTGTAATTCATTAAGCATGGCTTCTTCAAGCTCGAGTGTTCCTCTTCTCTACTGCTGAGACCAGTCAGTCACAGAGCCTTATACCCAACACATCTCGATCTGCATGTACCGCATTCTCCGACGGGCTCCATCCTCCCATCCTGTTGGCATCACCAGGCAACATAAGTCGTTTATTTCCCCTCACTTTAAACTGGGTCACATTTTTAGTGTGAGTAGCCTCATATGGCTCTTAGAAAGCTAGTTTTCAGAAGCTAGTAAACCCAAGGAGAGCCACAACTAATCCATTATTTTGTTCAGCTGATAAAACACTCTTGAGTAATACAAATAATGGATATTCAACAAATTAAAATAATATTTCTGATTTGAACTTTATAACCACAGGAGGAAAGGAATGCATGAGAAAGGACAAGGACTCCAGTGTTATGAGAGGTCTGTGGATCACTCTTGTTTTTGCATACTTCAATTATTGACCCATTATGTATGAGCAGAAAATGACCCTACATTTTGATAAGTAACAAACCTGGACAGCAGCTGTTACAGCTAAATAGCCAAAGTCATCTACAAAGTCCTGCTATAGAAGATAGATATATGATTCTTGGCACAGCACACAAGGTTACAGGCAGCAGGAAGAGTGCCAGGGAGGACAGTGAGTGGTACTTACTTGACTGATGGAAATGACAGTATCCTTTCAAACTAATCAAACCTTTTGTGCAATATCTATTTCAGGAGGGGTGATCAGAAATGTATTTTACGTTGAAAGAGAATGAGACTCAATGTGTCACCAAGACATTTTAAACACAAGTTGTCATAATGCTGTAAACAAGCACAAACAGTAAATGAGCTATATGCATCCTTTGTCATGAACTGATTTTACACTTTTTTATTTATTTCTGTGTGTGTGTGTGTGTGTGTGTGTGTGTGTGTGTGTGTGTGTGTGTGTGTGTGTGTGTGTGTGTGTGTGTATATGTATATATATATATATATATATATATATATATATATATATATATATATATACATACATATACACATAATATACATATATATATAACATATTTATGCTTGCGATGATTGATTTGATGTGTATATCCCCCAGGCTGACCTGTCTTGGTGTGTGTGGCTCCTGGTAGCTGGGCAGGATCTTCAGCACCACGCTGCCGCTGGCCTCCTTCAGCATCTCCTGGAGCACTTTTGGGTCGTTGCCCACCTCCTGCCCGTTCACCTCCTTGATGATGTCACCCACGTGGAGCAGGCCTTGCTGGTCAATCATGCCGCCGTGGAGGATCCTGGCTATCACTAGCTCGCCATTCTCCACTCGAAACGTCACTCCCTACACACGCATGCACGCACGCACACACAGTCAAAATACAATAATCAGTTGTTAAGTGGGTTACCTTCATCAGAAAAAACTAAATCTATTTCAGACCAACACAAATTTGAACTCTTCAGAACAATAACAGTATAATTCTAGTCAATTAATTAACAGTTCTTGCAATGAGTAGGGAAAGCTACCGCAGGAATATCTTAAGCTGCAATTATTGTAATGGCCACCAGATGCTGCCTGCAAAAAACTATTGCAACTTTTCCATTAAGAAGAAATTTAGGCAAAAAAAAAAGATACGTTTCAGGATGTTTGCTTTTTTGCAGTTAAATTACTGTCAGTCAGTGCTTCTTATTTGTCCCAATCAGTTTCCACTTATGGAGAGTTGGTGCTACAAGTGAGACAATATAGCAGGTGGCGAAGCTATCGCTGGTATTATTCAACAATATGTCAAAATAAATTTCCCCTTTGTGCTGCAAGGCAGTTTAAATGTGACCTGTTTCTCTTTTTAACAATGCTACAAAAAAAAATCTCATTATACTGAGTGCATGTGCCGCTTCCAAAACACTAATCATGCCATTAATCAAGGCGGTTTTATCCGTTCACAGTTTACAGGAAGGCTCTATCCTGCCTTACTGATTACAGTGGGTCGCTCATTAACTGAGTAGACTTACCAGGTGCTCGCCAGACACCTTTCGGATGCCCACCATCCTGACGGCGTCTGGGGGAACAGGCTGGTTGTTGAGGGCTGCGTCCATGAAGGAACAGGGGCTGGGGGGCGGTGTCTCGTAGTTTTTGGACGCCACAGAGTCATGGGTCTCCAGGAGGGACTGTGAGCAGAGCATCAGTGGACACAAACACTGATGATGGCACTGATGATGGAACTTTTTTTCCACTTGTAAGATGATAACAGGATCACGCTATACTGTCGAACCAGGTGTCCTTTCTCTGGTCTGTGCAGAGTAACCGTCAGTCACTGCATGGACTGAAACTAATACTTAAGCTCCAAATCAATCTTATCCATGCTAGCACAACACGCATCATTAAGCAGGAGCATCACTTTGAAAAGAAATCAATGAGTGACTGTTAATTAAAGCTACAGTTTGCTGTGAGGTGTAAGACCTGAAAGTGAGGCTCCTTCAGGATGCGGACCAGCTCGTCCACTGCCTGGCTCCTGTTTGTGAGCGGGTTGAGCTCCTTGAGGATGTCCTGGACCAGCTCCACGTTGTTCTCCCTCACAGCCTCCAGCTTGGGCTCCTCAAACTGCTCATGGGCCTGGGAGTTAATGAACATAAAACAGATGTTACTTCAGGTTCATTCTCCCAGCACAAGTGCCAGGATTTCCTGATTCCATGATTTGCTGCTACCAGTCTTTCAGAAAAGGAATCTATGACATTTAGTTCCTTTATTTCACCTTCTTCGTGAGCAGTTAATGCACTTTACTGAGTTATAACAACATGTTTTCTGACTTCTGCAGGATTTTTTTCGGTTAACACGGAAAAAGGGCACGATAACAAATGACCAACAGCAACCTGAAGCCAACCCCTGCTGAGAGCAACACACAGACTGCACTCATAAATTCACAATGAAAGTTACAAAAACCAAGAAAGCTAAGCACAAACTTGGGTCAAATCTTGCACCCGGCAGGTTTTTCTCGGTTTGTTGCTGTGAAACATCAATATTTCAGGGAACATTCATTTTTCACTTTCTCCTTCTCTGCTGCCATGGACGCAGGGGGCTGTGGTTATTGGATATGGTTTCCACATCTCTGGTGCTGGGTCACAGATACAAAATGCATCAGATGAGAAAGGATAAAGTCATTCATTTTTTATCATGGGCCTGCATTTTGGTTTGGGATATTTCTGTTATGTTGTACACTGTATTGTTTTGCAAAATGTCCTGAGATATCTGTACTGAAATATGATAAAAAATGAACCAACAAAAACAGAAACAAATTTTCTGTTTAAACCCTTAACGTATCAACAGTAATTTACAGTTGCACTTCTTGCGGCTGCACTCCAAGCAATCTTGTATTTGAAGATACACAGTGTCAAGGCGTTCCCTCAGAGGATTTGTCTGTTGGGACTGATGACTACTCTGGCAGCCACGTTGTTTGTTTGCTGAGGAAAAGAGGAAGGATCCCTGCCGAGAGACAGGATATGGTGCACGGATGCACACAAACAGATGTTCTCTATTGCCTGCATGTACACAGCCTCATCATATGCACTTTACTACACACGCACAAGCACAGCACACATATCCGCACAGACAAAGTTATTTGCACATCGGCTTAAACACAGTGATTCAGTGAGGCGGCAGAAGGATTTTGTTCATTTGTTATTTTGGCAGAATTCTTCTTAACCTGATGGAGCGAGCCGTCAGTGTCTGGCACTTACACCTTTTCGACAGCCATGGACACAATTTCTGAGGCATGCGTCTGTTTTGACAACACTTTAAATTAGTTGGTCAGATTTGAAAAGATAAAAAATATTATTTATGTCTAAAATGACTAAGATAAGCATGTTTTGCTTATGTCCTGTTACGTTTTTACTATATCAGCCTTTCAAGTTGTTGATATAAACTCTTTCATTGACACTAGTACCCTCAAAAGTACTGAAAATTTAGGCTTTTTAAAATTCAGATTTCATTATAATTTCAAGACACTACTAATCGTCCTTGTACGTACCGAGACATCTCAGCTATAAAGGCTAATGAGCACTGCTGTTCTAAAGACAAAAAGGATATGACAAAGCAGTGTTATAATTGTATTCTGCATCTCCATTACATATATCTGATGGATTTCTGGTTTGGGTAGCCAGTCTTCTCTTCTCCAATTTAAAAATGTAGCACATCTCACCACTAATGCTCAGTGGCTGGTGCTGTAATTAGATCAAACTTGTTCCCAATGGTTATCAATGGTGGCTGATAAAGAAAATATTACTTAGAATTACTTAAGGGAAGACTTTTGTCTTTTTTTTAAACTTCTGACAAAGAAAAC
Source organism: Anoplopoma fimbria (assembly GCF_027596085.1). NCBI lineage: Eukaryota > Metazoa > Chordata > Actinopteri > Perciformes > Anoplopomatidae > Anoplopoma > Anoplopoma fimbria. Next base: position 5,736,259 of record NC_072453.1, read on the forward strand.
AACATATTCATCATCTTGGATATAAAAACTTGAATTCATCAGCAAAAAAAAAACCAGTGCATAATTCAATACACTGAGGGGTTTTGCCGCTACAGCCTTACTTGGTCCGGTATGACCAGTAGCTTATGATGACTAATGTTTAATAATGTTAGATATGGCTGTGTAACTGTATGACTCTTCTGTACTGTATTGTTTTAGCATGATGAGACATTATCTTGTTATTTACTTATTGCCACAGTCGGTATCACTAATTCCACTTAAAATAATGGAACTTGAATAGACAGTCTCTCACGTTGCCTTTGACTGCATCCAATTCATTATGATTTTCTTTTAAAGCAGAATGTTACTCCATGGTGAGCGCTGAGTGCTACATTAGAAAAGGTAGACTACAGCATGTGAAGACAAGCTTTTAGTCATGAATTCTGTTTCCGTTCTTACAGAATTGTCAAGATTTGACCACTTGTCAGATAATAACTCAAATAGTTTTGCACAAACTGGTTTGTATATAAGCAGAATTCAATGTTTTGGAGGCCGCATGGTACTATTTAACAAAGACCTTGGAGTGTAATTTACAGTCTGAACAGGGGAATGTGATAGCTTGGAAGTTCAGTTAAAAAACACAAAACTGAATGTCTAAATACAGATCATTAAGCTGTCCTAAAGGTCTCAATAGTCCTGATTGCTCCGTCAGATAAAGAGCCAAGCATTTAGTCAGTGCCACAGTCATAGCTGATAATATTCAAGCAGTGTAGAAGCCCTCTTGCATGATAATAGCGCCTGTTGTCAGTATCGTATCATTGCTGGCCGAATCATCCTTCAGATTCATTATAGAATTTCAGGTTTGGCTGATTGCATCATTCTGTAGTGAGGGTGGTGCAATCAGCACAATTCACTGAAGTCACCATGCCATATGCACACAAACATGGTCCCTTGCTCTGAACCCTGTTATCATGTTCTTTACACTTTCAGCACATTAAGTGATAGCTTGTTAAGCGTTGATAGATCCACCATGGGGTCATCTTGGAATTCATTTTCACATCCTTGAGGAAGGCGTCTTAACTCATAGCTTGCATCAGCAGACTAATATTTTATGGTAATGCTCTTCAATAAAATGTCTCTGAGAACCCTCTCAGACATCCAGTACAAATACCAGTGTTGTGCTATTAAGGCATGCACACATACAGGAAATTAATCTTAGCCTTTAGTGAAAATAAACCAAAAACAAAAAGGGACATAGAGAGAAATCAGGGTAAAGAGGAGCAGAAGAGACTTTGCTTTCAGCAGTACAGGAGTCTTTTGGTGCAGTGTCACCTACTGCTCCCTGTGGATAGTCCATCGCCAAATTTCCTGTACAGAAATGCCTCTGAATTACTGAATGAGACTGCACAATGTTTTACCTCTGGCTCTTGTCTGAGTCTCTGAGATGTGGCCCAGCAGACCAATTCATCTCCCTGGTCAGAGAGGCCTCATGGCCACAAACGGCTTCCACCTAAGTGCAACTCAGCTAACACTGACTGTGCAATGTTGAAATGATAAATGTTGTAACCCATACTAATGACTGTTGACAGCATAAAGGAAAGGGACAGAATTAATTTCAGTACACGATGTGAACTGCATCTCGACTTTATCCTTGCCTACTTTTGAAGTGAACAGAAGTGTACTCTTTCCTTCTCTTCCTGTTGCTTTTTCAAGAAACCAAACTTTAAAAGTTATGTAAAAAATTGTGCTCTTGGCAAGAAGAGGAAGAGGAAGACTTTGACACCAGAGAAAGACGTAGACTCTCTGCCACTGCTAAGCTCTTTCACTCTTCTCCCTTCACTTAAAAAGCTGTTCTCCATAACAACCTCATCTCTCTCCTCCATGTGTATATGAAGAACCAGTTGGAATTGGTTTCATGAGGAAAACTAAGTAAATTCATTTCCAAACCTGCTCCTACGCAGACAGTGATTTTTAGTGGTGTTTCAGTGTAAGAAAAAGAGCATGCATTGTGCTTGGTTAATCTTACGTATTCAACATAATCAAACCTTTGGTTCAGGTACACTCACTGCTCATGAAACTGCAAAAACTGAAATTCTTGAAAAATAGCAGGTTGAAAAAAAAATGGTTTGGGGATAGTTTGCTGTAAACGGATGATTTGCTATCAATCATGAAACTATGAACTCTGTTTTGGATCAAATCACTATGAGGACCAAAGGTTGAGTGTAATTCAGCAAAGCCATCTGATTTACAAGCTAGTCTAAATTAGAAATTAAATTTTAAGGATTTCAGGTCAAAGTCCATTAGTTGTGTTGAGACCTGAAACAACAGCTTATTGTAGTTTCCTAAATCTAAATAAAATAATAATCATTTGTGTTAGATATTGCAAACATCTCTGTTTTGTCTCTTGGAACACCATCGCAACATAGCTCTATTTAACTATAAATAAATATACTATAAATGTTTCGTCCATCATCATATATTTGAATGCAAAAACTATATCATTAACACCTTAAGTGTTTTGTGTCTTTGTTCACAAACATTTGAAACTTTCAGAATCAAAGAGAGACAGATGGTGGATACTCTTTGAAAGGTATTAATGGTGTGAATATATTCTTAAATCATATTTGGGTTTACTGTTTACCTGTGTTAATATTACAATGAAACAATAAGACAATTGCCAGCCACGTCTGAGTGCTCTTGGAATAACTTCCACCCAGGACCAGCTTTAATCCAATGTCTGGGCAACTGCCCAGGATAAATCTGTGCAAATGCAACATTGATTTGGAAATGAATCTTGTTCATTCTGATAAACATGCTGTGGACAAAAAAAAACAAGGCATATGTATATCAAGTATGTCTAGCACGGCAGCCCTTTCAATAAATTTTGAGTGCTGTAATACAAGTGCTTTAGTAGTGTGCATTTGAGTATTACTGTGTTGAACTACAAGGTGCTGTTGACTCTATATATTTCCCTTTGCCACTATACAGGATGATGTACAACTACTAGTGGGAGATTGTTGCCATATTGATTTAAATCTGTGGTCCCATTAACCTTGTCCTTTTCTTTGTTTTGCAAGAAGCATTTCACACAAAATCTTATGGATAGTGTGTAAGTGTTTCATTTTCAATTCTACATCATTATGAACCAAAGAAAACTATTCAACTTAAGCATTCAAACAGGTTTTTGGAATAAATATAAAAGTGTAAAACCTAATGGCTGCCATTCATTCCTGGATTCTACATTGATCACAGAGGCTGCTGCTCCACCTGCACCTGTCAACATGTCAATTGTGTCAAGGGTAACTGTGCTGCTCACCTACTGCTATTTCAATCTTTTGCTCTGATTGGCAATAGAAATGTTTAGTTGCCTTGTTAAAATGACTGACAGCTGGGCAGCAGTAGAAATGTTAACAGTCCTTTAAAAAGCCAGATGTCTTCTCTGTGTTGTTCAGCTAAATATTATTATATGCCAAATGCTAAAAATATTTTTGCATCCTTTGCCCTCTTCGGGTTTGAACTTGAAAATCATAACCCTATTGATGTGAGCTTCTATCCGAACATACCGTTTCACGACATCAAACCGCTGAGAAAAGTTATAAAATGACTCAAAGCCTCTGAAATCAGTGTTGCAAGGTAAAAATGGGGCCAGTGACAGGAATAAGCAGCAAAGAAGGGAGTTGCTATTTGGCTATTTACATGGGTTTTCATCTGAATTTAGCTGCCTGTGCAGAATGACAGAGAGTGAAAATAAAATTTCTCTTATGAGAAAACAATGAAGCAAGACCATTAACATGGTAATGTGATTGTCCTTGATGAATCCAAGTTGTCTTTTGAGGGTAATTACTGCAAGCAGAAATTTGAATTTTAAATGATGTAAAAACTTATAACGCATGCAAATCTCTGTGAAAACATAATGATTTGTTATGAATCATGTGTCAGCGAAAATGCAGGCAAAGACACATGCAAATGATGATGTTGAAATCAAATTCTAATGTTAAACTGCACTGCCATTTAACGAAATTCATTTAAATTGTAAATTTGCATGCATAAAATATCCTTAACTTTGCAGCTGACACACTGGCATCCAACATAATACAACTAGCCTGTGTAGTTGGGATGTAATTGTGATATAGTTTAAGTCCTTTGTCATTGACTCATCCATTAGTCTGTCCTTCCCCGGACACAGTCCCATTCAAAGCTCTGAATGTCTTTTACTGCATGGAACACCCACGTACACACATTTCCACATATGTTTACAGTATAGAGTTGTTCTCACCACTGGGCTCTCCATGATGCCCTTGAGGAAGATAAGGTCCAGGTCATTGGCAGTCGTGGAGCTTGTGCTGTCACTCAGTGTGTCCAGGGCCTGATGCATGGCTGCACACACGAACACACACACACACACACACACAAACAGAAAAAAAAGAAGACATTCTTCAGTTACCCATGGGAAATAGACTGAATAGATCACCCCAATGAAAAAGAGATAGAGAAAGTGAGGCAGCACATTTACAGTAGTCCACACTACGTGGCTGAACGAGGAGGAGGCTGCGGGGAAAGTAAGCAGGAGGGGGGAGGGATGGGAGCTGCATCACTCCCTTTTCCCAGGCAATTTCACCTCTGTCAGTCACCCCGACTCTTATGTCTGTCAGAAACGACAGTATCTTTTTCACACAACTCCCAACTTCCTCCCTCCTATGCAGACACACACACACACACACACACACACACACACACACACACACACACAAAGTGTTCTCTTGCTCACACACACACACACACACACACACACACAAAAAATGTTGGGAAAATAAATATGGACACACACACACACACACACACACACACACACACACACACACACACACACACACACACACACACACACACACACACACACACATTTTGTTTATCATTTTGGAAATTCTATTTGAATAAATGATATTTTTGAAAGCAACACAATTGCAACAACAACAAAGTTGCTGTGAAAATAAACCCTTTTTTTGCCTGTTTGCGTATGATTTATTCAGTCTTTATCAGTTTGTTTGTCTGTACTAAACTAAAGTCTCTTGTTTAAGAAGCCGGATAAGATTGGATTCTTATATGGCCAAAGTCAATTGATGATAGGCCGATAAAGGAAATACATGCACGCATATGTAGCCTTTTTTAAAGATGTTAAATCAAAGCTCGAAACCACAGACATCAATCAATAAGTTGACCGATCACGCAACGATGCAATGTGTTGTCAACAATTTTCTGATGGTCAAGGAAGGTTCAGTCTAGCGTCAAAGCGTATCCACAGACTTGGAATATGACGCAACAGCAGGCCTTAATCACAGCGGACATGACTGTCAGAGGAGTGGGTATTTCTATTCACAGGGATCATTTGTCTGCTGTAACTTACTCTGAATGTCTTTGTTTGCAAAGCTAAATATACAACCCTTTTTTCCCCACAATGCAAGCAGATTGGTGATCCACCACAGATCCTGCACGACCAAATTCATAGGTCTCATGTATATATCATATATAAGTGATATAAAGCATATTGATTTATTTTACTGGAAACTGATGGCAAAAATAAAATCTGTCTATACTAAGTACTATTTTATATTATGAAGTGTACCCACTATTCTAAATGCGACATTTCCAGTAACTCTGGAAATGTTGCATATAGTATAGTGGGTATGTTCCAGAATGAAATGAATGTCTGTGATCTTCCTATTGAGCTGAATTATAGGAGGGAACTAGAAAGCTGGCATATTTAAAAAGAATGAATCTGTGTACGACTACAGGAAATAATGAGATCGATGGTCGGGTCCAGGTTAATTTATACAGATGCATTTAAAGAGACAAATGGCACAAAAGCCAATAAATAACAAGTCTATGGCCAGGCTAGGGGCTCTGTGAGGCTATACTGAAGAACAGCACTGCTTTGAGCCAAATGCTACTTTTGGCATGGCAACCTGCTCACAATGACCATGTTTAGAGGGTTTAATGTTTCTCACTTTCAACATCTTAGTTCAGCGAGTTATAATTCTAACATTTGCTTATTAGCACAAAAAATGGGATATTTCTTAATTTTACAAGTATTTATACATAAACCAAAGTGACAATTTATCCTGAGCATGAATGCCGGAACCAAATTTCAATCCATCAAACAGTTGTTAAGACTAAAAACAACAAACGTCCACCTTCTGTCGGACCTAGATTAAAAGTCATCCAATCACAATCACTCTGGGTAGCATGCCTGTCTGAACCATGCAGTCTATTGTCTGTACATCGTTTCATGGCAATCCAACCAACAGCTTGAGATTTTTCAAGCTGGCCTCTGGCCTCCATCGCACCATGCCCGTGATTTAAGTTTCCAATGATTCACAGAATACCACTTAATGGAAGAATTTGCATTTGTCTTGTGAAAAATGAGATTTGTGACAATTTACGAGTCATGAATAGGTCTCTCTAGCCCTGTGCTTTTATTCAGCAGCGTCATTGATGTGCAGCCTGCAGCTGCTCTATTGACAATAAACAACAAAATTACATTGTGGACTCAAAACTATCAACTCAAACAGAAAATGTTCTCTAATCCCCTTATAATTATCCTTTTTAATGCCCAAATGGAGTGAAGACACAGGAAGAAAAATTGCTAAGAAATGTTTATTATTGCTGTACAATTGAACAATATGAACAGTGAGCGTTTCAGTGGCACTCACTGTTAACACACAACACAACAGTTGTGTTTCTGTGTGCAGCTCAGGTCTGTCACGAAGCTGGCAAATGATTTATGTTTCTCTTGTTCAGCAGAACAGTGGGAGTTGTTTTTTGTAAAGATGCTTAAAGAAGAGTGATGAGGTACTAGATATTTTGAAATTGAGCAGAAAACTATTTTTGGTTTTCTTCTGAGTTCTATTGTTTGTTGTTTTAAAAGTATTTTTAAGTGCACATTTGGTGTATATCCATGTACAAACAGTCATAAGAACAATTGTCCTCATCCTCACTTTCACTCAGATTAACAGACAGAAAGCGATGAAAGACAACACAAGTCTTCCGCAGTGAAGTCTTGCTTTTCTTCTATTTTCTCACAAATGCCAGCTCTGCCAGATTTGCGCCTGGCAGAAAATATCAGACCATCAGGCTCGGTTTACTGGTCCTACATAATTCTCTTTAATTACCACTACTGTACGCCGGCATTGTTGCCACGTCATCATTTTTCCCGATGTTAGATTGTCTCTGCTTCGAGTCGACGCGTGCGTACTGTAGAGTTATGTTTTTTTTTACATTTTCTCATTGTTTCACAACTTCCACTACTTTCTCTCACATGCCCATGCTGTCTCACTACATTTACACGTCACTGATCATGTTCTCCTCTACACTTTAACTCCAGGCCCAATCAGACGTTACTATTCTGATCAAATGGACTGGTTCTCTACTGCTCGTCAAGGATGTTGAACAAAAATGTTGACTTCGCATTACATATTGCGCGATGGTGCCATTGCTGGAACGTCACAGAGGAGTCAAAAAGAAGGTGTTGAAGCAACCGGAGAATAATAGCCATTTTCCTAGTGCTGAGTACGCCTGGGATCTTTCTATTATTCATAGAGATCATTAAAAATCCAACTTGTCCTCCTTCTCTGGTCTCTTTGGCTTTCTTCTCTCTATATAGATAAATAGGGTTCATCTCTTATTTTCACTGGCAGGCATCAAAGCTTAAACAACATAGGATTGGTCAACAGGTCCAAAGTTCAGATAGGATGAGGTCTGAATGTCAGACTAAGATACTGTATCCAATTCCTTTTTTTTCTAAACAGCAACTTTCTTTTGAAAATAAGTATTTCATCTTGCATAATGCTTCTGTCAAAACCATCCTCCCTTGCATAAACTTGTTTAAGCTTCATATAAAACTGCACAGCCAGGACCAAACAGCATTTTTTTTAAATCACCAACATTATTGATCTTTCCTCTGCTCATGTGTCAATCCAGCATCAAAATTGCATGTTGACATTTGCGTAATAATATACCTGCGGGGGTCTTATGTGAAGAAAGTAAGGCCCAGGTGTGCAAACAAACTGAACCAGCTACATGTCAGTCATGTGCTCTTCCAGGGAACGGTTGTCATATTTAAAGCTCTTCTCATGCTTGAGAATGTCTTGTCTTTATTGGGTTAACTTAATAAAGATGGGTCCCAATAGAACAGATAGATAACCATGAAAAAAATCAAAAGTTCCCAAGAGACTGAGGTGGTGTATACAATAGTTAAAAACTGGAGGAGAAAACTGCCATTTAAGCTTTAGAGAAAACAATTAAAAAACAAAGTGAATTGCAAATTTACAATAATAACACATTGTGGAGGTCTTCATCTTAGCAGAATAAGAGCTCACTCTCCATGGTCACAAAGAACCATGAATAAAAGGTGCTTTTGTCTCTTAAAGTCTCATCTGAGAACAACTTCAACTCCAGTGAGGGTTAACATTAAACTCAATGTCATGGAGGCAGCCAAACAATCTGGGTTGTTATTGTTTGTGGATAGAGCACAGCGGGGGGAACATGAACCTCTTAGCCAGCACTTAGTGAAGGTTGTTCTGTTGCTATGGAGTGGAGGTTAGGGAAACAGAGAGAGGTAGGAGAGGACAGCTGAGGGAGGGTGGAACATGGAGGAAGAGATGTGGGAGATGCGGCTGTGTTTCTGTTTCTCCATGCTGAATCCTCATGGGGAAGTAAAAACAGAGGAGTAACGTGTGAAGCTGACTCTTTCTACTTTCTGCCAATGAAAGCAGTCGGGTCTGTTGAAAGTCATTGATGTATACAAACTGTCTTTCAATGCAAATACAGTAAATGCGTTACCCAGACCCATCGTGGTAACTGAAAGAAGCACTATTACCGTATTTTCCGCACTATAGGGCGCACTGGATTATAAGGCGCACTGTCAATGAATGGTCTATTTTCGATCTTTTTTCATATATAAGGCGCACCGGACTATAAGGCGCATTAAGCGAAACAAAACAGTCAGTCAGTCAAACTTTATTAAACGTGTTCACAATAACTCTCAACATTGTTCAAACGTTAATGAGCGTATTCACAATAACTCCCAACCCTGTTCAGTTGTAACACGTAAAAAAAACCAGTATGAAACCGCTAAATCATGTTCAATAACCCACTGTTCAATTTTGTCCTCTAACTGTGGCCATCTCGCTTTGTTCCCTCGGAAACTCTGTCTTTACTTGGCGCTGGTCATCTTCTTGCTTCCTCCAATTCCGTACCATTGATTCATTAACGCAGCTGCTCTATTCCCATGTTCTACTGCGTGACTGACAGCCTTGAGTTTGAAGTCCGCGTCGTCAGCGTGTCTCTTGACAGGAGCCATGTTGGGTCCTTATACACACACACTGTAATATTATGGTGAAGCACAGTATGTATTACTCCGCGACGCTCCTGACTACGGTAGCCGTAATGCTGCTGCGGTGCGGCTTTGTAGTTTACCAAAGTCGTACTAAAACATTTTGACAGAGCGCCGTGTACCACACAAAATCGCTTCGAGGTCAGTAAGCACAACCAGAATGAATCCATATATAAGGCGCTCCGGATTATAAGGCGCACTGTCGTTTTTTGAGAAAATTAAAGGCTTTTAAGTGCGCCTTATAGTGCGGAAAATACGGTACATACAGTATTAACAGGTAATGGGCAGACCGTAAACTAGCACAGGTAGTGTACTCTGTGTTTGGTTTCCAGCAACTCCAGAGGGACTCTAGCTGCTAGTTGCTATCTATGTCTGTCTGCTGTTTGGTGCTGAGCAGGTAATGTACGTTGGTTATTAGAGCTTCTTCGCTTAGAACAGCTCCCTGTTGCTGCAACAACAACATTATGTGAGTGGTGGGAAGGAACCAAAACAGTGAGGTTGTGGGCCAGACAACTAAATGAGCCGAAACACGCTACAAAGCTCTGGTGCTGCAGATTCAGGTAAGAATTCTTTGAAGGTTCATCACAAGGTTTTCATTGCCACATTATTTTCACATTGTCATTTGATACAACATATCGATTATAGTCACTTTAATATCAATGCTTTGCAATATTCTTAAGCGTAAAACACTGTGGGCGCTTTCATATCAGAGACCCAGGGATAGATCAGATATGTGTGGATGTGGATCTTGTGTAATCTGGTACAGTATGCATCAGGTGTGAAAGCCAACTCTGCCAAAACGGGGAAGTAGGCCGCTATTTAAAATGCTGTCTTGACCATCAGCTGTCCTGTTCAAACAAGGCCTCTCTTTAAATGCTGTCTTGAAATTTGAGCAGCCTAAAACATTAAAATAGCAACTGGGCAATACATACAGAAATTTTGAGATTTATGGGATAATGCCATAGTATTTACATGTGTGGGGGAACAAAAGAACAACAAAACAATGCCGTGGCAGAAAGTGAGGGATGCTGTGCGCAATCACCATATATCATCTCAACCATCCAATCGAAGAACATGGGACCGGTTAGTTCAACAATGACCCTGCCCAAAATGCACAGTATTAAACAATATCATTGAAGACTACTAATGCTTGGTTCTGCAATTATTTAATGCCTTTTGATGTTGTCTTTTTCTACAACTGGTGTCTACGATCAGCTGTGGTGCACTACACAGCTGACCATGAGCGTTATTGCAGCCTTCTCCTCGAGGAGGTGTGGTACGGGGTTGGGAAGATTTGGTGGTAAGTGAGTCTGTTTAACCGAAACAGTAAAAACGGTTTTATACTTTGATTTCTTTCTATGATTCTCAAAACACAATTAGCTCAACTATTCATCAAAAAACTCTTTCTGGAGGTCCTAAATTAGAAGGCTTTTTACAGCCCCATGAAGAACAATGTATTCAGAAGTACCTAATATGTATCATCGTGTTTCTAATACAAAACATCCTTCAGTCTGGAAAATGGACTAAAAATGTATTGTTTAGCCAGAATTACACTGAGAAGAAAATTGAAAGTCAGACGTTGCGGCAATGACCTGCTAGTCATTAATCAGGGTATTTTCAATTGGTATGGTCAATGTTAAGCTTTTCAGTGTGCAGAGCGACTCCCCAGTAATAACACCTGCTTTGTCCTGTGAAAACACAGACAGATTTCTGAGCAGCTTTCTCCTCAAAAACTCATTGATATTCTCAGGTTTCCTGGAAACACTTGAAAGTTACTGCAGTTTTATTTCTCTGTCGCTCCATTAAAATGACAGAACAGAGCATGTTGCAGATGACACTGAAACTATTTCAAACTGCCAAAAAGTCAAGTCTATGTCATAAGATACTCTGGGGACATGAAAGACATTATTAAATACTTTGAATTGTGATTAGATTTGATTCTGCTCCCGGCTCTCCAGCACAATATAATTACTATCAGTCCCTCAGGTAGCGAAAGATGAACGTCTAAGACAGTAGTGGAGACTTTCATTGGATTGGAGTATATTCCATTGTGCGTACCATACCGATTAATCATTTCTGATTTAAATATATTATTCATTTGTCCTTATAGTATGGGCTTGATCCTGACCATGATGTCCTTACAGAGTGTAATCAGTGTGAAGCCTTTTCTTACTTGCCTACAGAATACTTACCTTGCAAGGCAGCTGGATTCTAGCATGGACACAAGATTACCCCAAAATCACAGGATTGCATATTGCACACAAATCCATCTTGTCAGGCTTCAAATAATGTGTAATGGGTTTGTGTCCTGCAAGCCAGAACACGGACCACCATCAGCTGTGAGGAGCTATTGGCAGCTAAGGGCGTGTCCTAGCTGTGAGAGACGACACGGAGCGGGAATGTTCGTCCGAAACAATAATGGCGCAGATGCTGCTATAGCATCAGTTATATCAGAACTGCATTTCTTCATTGACAGAAGAAAAGAACGGCACTGGAGGCTTTCAAACATCTGGCGCATCAGGTTAACAGAAAACAACTATTGCAGCTAAAATGTGAACACTAAAGGAAACAAGCTCATCATGACAGAACATTGTGTGAAGCATGTGTGGGCTTATCCATTTTGTAATGTACTTGTGTGGTCAAATAGTGTGTGTGTGTGTGTGTGTGTGTGTGTGTGTGTGTGTGTGTGTGTGTGTGTGTGTGTGTGTGTGTGTGTGTGTGTGTGTGTGTGTGTGTGTGTGTGTGTGTGTGTAGCTTGCCTTCAATAGCTCTCCTCATCTGGTCAGCGTAATTATAGACTGCAGAAAATGATATTATTTTAAAATGTTCTACTGTACAAATTAAGTTGTAGACAGATATATATTTACTATACAGTTAAGTTGGACTTGAGGGTCTTGATGTCAACTTTTAACACTGGGAAACTAAGACAATACTCTGTGTGGGAATGTAAAGGTCCTGCAACACACAGGTGTTTTCACTTGTGGCTGATTAGTAGAGATGCACCAGATGCAATTTTCTTGTCCGATTCCGATTTTTAAAGTCAGAACTGCTGATTATGATGGTTCTTTCTTTTTAAGAACTATAATTGACAGCAAACACACAAAAAAGAAAATTCAAACTGAAAAAAAAAAGAAAAAAATGAAATTCAATTGTCCGTTCTTAGTAAAACGTTTAAAACTAAATCACTAACATTTTCTCCAAAACTCCAAGTTTTACAGGCAAAAAAATTGATATATCTGATTGTTTTTTTCCCAGTAGCCGATCCATCGGTGCATCTTTACTTAGTACTCTGTTCAGGTTGATCTTGGGTAAAGCTATACTGGAAACTACATGAGGTCAGCAAACTCTTTGTACTAATCATGATGCATTCACGCAATGTTGGCTGATTGGGAAGAACAATAAAGTGTTAATAAAACTGTTTTTTAAGACTGGAGAGTTTTCAGGCAGTGTTAGGTATTTGGAGAACAAGTAACCGACACAAACCAGTGATATAGATCACCTTTAAAGTACCTGATTTGATTGCATTAGTTCACACTTCTGCAGTTCTTTTGACAGAGTGGGAGATACTGTCGCTGTCACAAATTCTCAATATTTCCTGCTTGAATTTACAACTCGGACACTGACATAAAGGTTTTTCAGACTCAGTTACTCATACTTACTGGCTTAATAAGATGAACACAGCAGAAGAATGTTTAAAGGACGTCCGAACAGTCCTCAGACAGCATGTAATCAGCCAATATAACTGGGCCTTTAATTCAACCAGGAATTCTATCATTTGGCAATATCTTCATGGGGAAAACTGTAACCCTGACCTCCTCTCTCTTGGGTAGCCAATCAGCAGGACGAGGGACTTTAAAGCTGCCATTTCGGCCATCCCCTCTCCATGGTGATGCTTGTTACAAGCTGGCGTGCAATGGGTGCGTGCTGGATTGCCTTATTAGCTGGCTGAAGGTCACCAATGAAGACAACACTTTGTGATATTTGTTGACATTTTGCAAATGGACAGCAGCCCCCATTACACCTCAGCCCGCGGAGAGTCTGGGCCAGGGATAATTTCATGTGAAGTTTTGGGGGGGGGAGACTAACATGAACAAGTTTATCGACTGAACTTGCTGTTAGCTAGGAAACATTTTGACTTTGTGTCTGCTGCTTTTTTCCTCGCCGCCGTTAATGAAAGGGCAAACAGAGATCGTAAGGGTTCGATACGGATGAAATAATTGCCAGTGTCACCACATTATACCCTCAGCCGGAACTGAATTAAATTGTCCCATTCTCTTGAAACCCGGCGATTAACTTTGACAGCCTAATCCTACCAACACACTGTACTCAATGATCCATCATCTGTGTTTGAACACAGCTTCATTAGTCCAGTTGGCACACAGAATATTCCTCTGATAATGTGAGGGGTTTGTTGGGAAGAGACACTTTGTATTATGAGTGTGTGCGTGGGTGTGTGTGTGTGTGTGTGTGTGTGTGTGTGTGTGTGTGTGTGTGTGTGTGTGTGTGTGTGTGTGTGTGTGTGTGTGTGTGTGTGTGAGTGAGTGAGAGAGCCACAGAGTTATTTGAAGGTTGTGAGTCTGACACTCTCGAGCGTGCGCGCTCTGATCAGAACACTGTTGCATATGAATGACCCCCTACCTACTCTCCATGAATGTACAATGCACTAGAGGTCTCTCTTTCTCTCTGTGTCTCTCTCTTTCCCACACACACGCACACACACACACACACACACGCACGCACTCTGAACTGATAGACAGGATGCGAATGCTTTGACAGAAAATGTGAGTGGAGGATATCTTGCAACATGGTATACTGTGTGACATGCAATAGACTAGGCAACGATGTAATGATAACGCTAACTAATTTAACATGACAACATCAAAAAGATGTAAGCACAAAACAGACCATAAATAGATGTGGACTACTGAGTAGTATGCAACCCCATGCAGTATTGATGAACTCCATCAATAATGAATTGAATGTATGGTACGTCCGACTCCATGCTGTGTGAGCTACAGCATTATCTGCGCATTGTCATCTAATACAACAAAATACTTGCTTTTTAACAGGCTGTTCATCTTTAAATTACTTCTTATCTTATTTGCTTTCTTTACTTATCTCAAAGTTCATTCCTCCGCCTCTCACTCTTTACTGCTAACAGTTTACCATAAGGCATCTTACTGTAAATTAAATAGAAGAAAATGTGGCATGTTTTCACTGCACGTTGCTGACTACCTTCTTGTCTTTGTAGTCTGGTGCCTCAGATTCCTGTACATCACATGCTGCCCTGGGTCCTAATCTGTCTCTGCTCATCTTCATCACACTCCGGAGCTTTGAACCAACACATCAGGAGCAGGTGCAATGCGAATTTAAAACGCCAAATAGCCCTCAACCACCAATGTGTATAAATAAGCATATTGCATAGTTGCATTTTAACAGCGACTCATCCTTCTCAGCTTCCCTACAGTTTCCGTTAAGTCTGTCCTCCCTATCCTGTGACAAAACATATAGCTGCAGAAGTCATCCATCCAAACTAATCCTGCATCACTCACACACCCTCTGCAGGTAGGGACATGTGTTCTTACCTTCTCTCCCCAGCTTGATTTCCAGGCCATCCAGGGAGTTGGCTGAGTCCCCTTCCTCCAGGGAGAGCCTTCCAAACAGGCTGCCAGCCATGGTGAACAACACCTCTCTACAGTGCACACACTCAGTAACACAGTAACACACCCAATACTGTATCTGAGGCAGACCGAGAGATCTCCCTCTTTCTTTTCTCCCTCCCTATCTCTACCTGATTCTCTCCTCTTTCTGGCAAAACAGCTCCTCGCTCTTTTCCCTCCCTCTCCACCTGCTCTTGACGTGGATGTGTATAAGCTATGCCTGGCTGCGCGTCTCCTCCTCCACATGAATGAATGGAGACGACAGAGGGTTGTGGGCATTAGCAAAGAAGCGGAGAGAAGGGGGGGTAAGTATGATGCTTTCTCTAGGAGGAGGGAGTAAGGAGGCAGGGCGATTTTTACTCCAGGCTTCCCTGTGGGAAGGTGGGGGAAAGAGCAGCAGAAGGCTGGCTTGTAGGGAGAAGGATCGGTCAAGGAGGTGGTGCGTAGGGAGCTGACACATAATTGAGTGATGACCTTCCATTACTGACATCACAGACATAGGGTACAAGCACAGCCAGCCTTGCAGATACAGTCAGTGAAGGGAAATATTATATATTGGGAAATTAACATTGTGTGCTGAAAGGAGTTGAAAAATATCTTCTTGTTTAAAATCAAAACTGACCCTTCTCTAACCCCATGTGCAAAAATAGCCGTCCTTAAAATGCTGCTTTTGAAATAAATAAAAAAAGACAAATTGGTTTGGAGAAACAATGCAGTGTTTGTTACTAAAAATGCCTGTCATCCAGACTCAGGCTGGTGTACAAATCAAGACTGACTGACAGACCATTACAAAAAAGAAACTCCACACACATTTTTAGCTCTCCGCGGAACTGCTTTTCTCCCTCTATCCGACAGCTGACTTCTGCAATGTATTACACCAGGATAGAATACTATAAAGCTTTGAGTTCAAGATTTGGTCCTCTGTTACAGAAAATACTGAGACTCTTAAAATCTGGCTGTGGCTTCTCAATCTTTTATGTGTCTGGATCAAGTGCCCTCAGCACTGAGGGAAGAGGAAATGCATGGAAGCACGGCTATGTGCCAGTTAAGAGACTAATGTGAAATATAATTCTGCTGCTATTACAGTGCTGCACTTCAACTTTCATACCAGAGCCAAAGTATAAATCTACAAATTCACTTTGATATAATGCCAACAAAGGAGGCCATCAATGTGATGCCAAATTTGACTTTGATGCCAAAGTATTGCATCACAAAGGTTGCAGAACTTTTTTTTATATTAAGCAAAAATAGTCACATGTATTTTTTTAATAAACCAGTTTAGAAGGCCTGGGATCCAGTGCAACACAAGGCAACACTGTTTGGAGCAGTTGCTGTGTTTTAGTTACTGACTCCTGCAGTCTGTTGTCAAGTGCCAGAATGTCTTTACAGGATCTTTAAATTGGATCTTTCTTATCTTTAACTATGAACCATGAAATACACTCAAAAGGTGACTGCTAATCACTTAACCCTCTGGGTTTCACACTGCACTATTTCAGTCATAATTGATCAGTCATCAACCCATAATAAAAGATATATGTGTGCATGTTGGTGCATGCACTCCTGTGCATTTGTACTACTGGCCACTAGTGCAGATTTGACGTGCATGTGAAGAGGGCTGCGAAAGGGTACAGCAAATCCTTTGAGGCATGACTGATCTAAGGCTGGAGTTTTAGCGCTCCATTAGCCAGCTCATTAAGTCACATTAGAACTCTGGAGATGAGATACATGTCCCGAGTGCTGGAATAACCACAAACCATTCAACATCTCCTCCCTCTTGTCTCTCTCTTGATATCTTTCTGACACACACACACACACACACACACACACACACACACACACACACACACACACACACACACACACACACACACACACACACACACACACACACACACACACACACACACACACACACACACACACACACACACACACACCTCCGTCATAGCGAGACAAAGCCACTTACTGGAGTCAGAGCTGGATGTCGCCACAGGCATTTTAACAATTGGTTCCTCCCAGTATCCTCCACAGAACTTGTTGGGTCAACTGCAATGAAAGAGAGTGCAGTGAGAGAGAGAAGGGAGATGCATTGACAACACTAATGAAGTATTGATTGTGAATATGAAAACAAAACCCCTTTGTTGTCAAACCACTGAGGCAGAGTTAAGGTTCAAACGAGGGAAGGAAGGTAGAAGCTCTTTATACAAGTTCTAAAAACAGGACTATTTCCCACAGATCCAAAGTTTTGCATATTTGATATTGCTTGTTTTTAATCGCCGCTTGTCACATTGCGACAAATTGTGTTGTTGCGTCAAGGCCCTTCAAGTACGACACACAGGAATCCATGGAAGTCTAAATCCAGTCTGTCATAATCACTGTGGACTTATGTATGTGCACAGCTCATTCTTAATTTGCAAGCTGACACACACGACAACCGGTATCTAACTTTGTTAATAGCTATAAATAGAATAGCCAGTTGCTGTGGTAACATCCAAACAGTTATAGCCGTCATGTCCATGGGGAGTACTATTAGCAACAGTTGGAAGGACTGAGTGAGCGGATGAGTGAGTGGGCTGGCCAGCTAACATTAGCTCAGTGAGGATCTATGTTGTTTCTAATTGATCCATTTAACATCGGGCAGCAAGAAAAAAAAAAACATTACAGACAGAAGACTGGGAGACTAAGCAAGTGTTGTCCTGAGATTCAAAACGGGCTTATCAGGTAATGTGGAATTTTTTTTATTTTGAAATACACACAGTGAATAGAAATAAATAAGTAAGGAGGAGGGAGAAAGAGAGAAAGAGAGAGACAGACAGAAAAAGAGAAATAGGGAGAGAGAGAGAGAAACACAGACAGACAGACAGAGAAAGAGAGAGAGAGAGAGAGACAGTGGGGGAGGGAGAGCTCGTACAGGAACAATGGTGAGGAAGAAAAGAGTGCAGCTGATGAGGGAGAGAGAGTGGTATCCAAGGATGCTAATTCCTGGTTGCCATGACAATAGCAATCCATAGTGGAACCAGTGCTGTAGTGGCCAAAACCCAGTAACATCACCACAGGGTCGCTGTGTGTGAATGTGTGCATGTGTGAACATAAAACAAATTAATTTTAGCCTCACTGATCAGATCTGGAGTGATGAAGCATGTTCACACAACGTTCCAGCAATAAAGGAATTACATGAACTGGCCTATTGGGGGCGCAACAGTAGCATGGTAACAGTGGTATATTAATTTGATTCTCTGTGCAGGGATCAAAATATTCCCAATTCCTATTTGGTCAGATGTGCAGGTCTGCATTTTATTTTTTTGTCCAAGCAATTTGTCAACCCATCCCAGGGCACCAGTTAAGATTAATTTTATAAACTAGTAAGAGTGGACCGCTTCAGAAGGACGAAGTTAATTAAAATCCCCAATATTGATCAAACAAAATGATGGAAGCCTAGCAATGCATTGGGACTGTTATTTTGGACTCCTTTATTATTGCTTTTCATACCTCCATTTACATAAGGGTTTGAGTAATCTATTTGAACATCTTTCAAGAATTTAGATTAAATGTGTTCTTCTAAAGTCTATAATACATAATCTCTCAATCCTTGCATAACTTCTTATATTCAAACATTTGTTTTGTTCCTTTTCATGGTTTTTGGTCTATATTTAACTCCCTCTCTTAGCTTTATGTAATATATCTATGTCTCCTAACCCACAGACATGTCATATCACATTTTGAATAGCACAACCTGAACTCAGTGTAACTGACTCATAAAGAAAAGCTTTCACATTTTTCAAATGCCTTTCTCTATGTGTATCAATTTTGGTAGAATGTAGGCCACTCAATTATGTTTCTTAGTTTAGTAAAAAATCATTATTTCCCCTTCATCTTTAATTTTTTTTTAATTCAACTGGAGTTATGGCAGGACTGTGAAAACAGATGTGTGACGTGTGTGTTTGTGGACTTGTGTGTGCGCGTGTTTGTGCACGTACATGTGGCTGTACCACTGAAGCATATTCCTAGATGCTAAGGGAACAAGCTCTTTTGCAAAACTCTGATCAATGCGGATCAGGTTTTTAATACCACATACCAGTCCCCCAGGCTTATCCGTGGCATCCCGTGTTTGCACTATGAAATGACAGGGCTGGTTAAAAGTCTGCAAAGACCACACGGTCGCTAAGAAGCCAAAGCCGATTGCAGCGGAGCTTGGCCGTGCTAGAGCTGTGCCGACACACTGGAGGGGTGTCAGGAGGGTTGGGGGTGGACAGGGTGTTCTCTGCTGTCTGACTCTGCCATTCTCCATCCACCCTGCTTCTTATTTTATGTTACTGATGGTGAATAATTGGCAAAGATCTAATGATGGTGCGGTCATCACCAGTGGTGGCATGTTATTGTAGAAAAGCCTGGATGTCTAGTAAGAGTTGTAACCAGTAATTAATCATTAATTAATGATGCTGGTTTTAATGTAATAGGTCCCCTGGTCCCACATGGTCATTATAGTGGGTCTTAGGTGCGTTTCTGATAAAATGTAGTGTTTAACTCTTTTGATGCAATATGGTTATAATTATGGTTACATTCATGTATGTTGATAATGTTTCTGAAAATTGAATGAATACAATTCCAAATCTGAAAACTTTATTTACATTAGCCTTTACAAATGAAATTTCATATAATAAGAGAATTAATTGAGTGACTGTAAAAAGTTGTGGTCTAAAAGTGTGATGATAAAATAAATGAACACAAATATGTTGCAGCAAGGGCTTTTATTCTCTCCTATCTATGATTGAGACTATACATATATGGTCATGGTAATAACACTGTGAACAGTTTGGTAGAATTTCTGTTGCCTCTCGACGGCTTTCAATATGGCGACGGCTGAACCAGATGCTTGCAGCTAATGGTCGCCAACAGTGCTGAAAGAACTAACAGTTTTTACCTGAAGGGCAACTGGAGGGTGTGTGCTACGCTGCTTCCGCATTACGGCCGTCAGCTGTCGGGCACGCTATCATGCAGATACATTTACTAAAAGCATACATGGTCGACTCAGCTATGTTAACATGAAATGGATAAGCTCAGATAACAACACACACAGGAGGGAGAGTGACTTCATCTCTGCTCAGGAAGACATTACTCCAGTTTATTTTTACATAGCAGATAGTTGTTGCTGCTATATTAATGCTCTGAATATCGTTTAGAGAACATTAAAGACTAGCTGAAGAGTGTGTATGCAAGTGATCCTTCATTGAGGTCAAACTGGGTGTTGTCACACTAGCTGCAGATGGAAAAGACCCGTCAGTTAGGTGAAAATGGTGGGTCAGTCTGTCTAAAGTAATATCTTGGGTGCTCTCTGAGTGATATTTCCCTCTGGCTTTACTAGTCAACTCACACACACATACAGTAGCGTACACTCACACAAATCTTTATCTTCCACATTGCATAGCAGGAAGAGAGAAGCTCAAAAGCACAGCTGCCATGACATCATATTTGCAGACCTGCTATCGTCTCGTCACAGTCAGTCAATTAAAACAAGAGGCCAGCTGGGTGTGTTTTGTTTGTGCGTGTGCGTGCATGCGTGCAGTTTTTGCGCATGCACACAGATCTATAATTATATTTCTAGATATTTTTGATGCTTCTGACCAAATTACCCTTTCCAGCCTTCACAACTGACTAAGTTTACATTCCTGCATCACCCAAATCTTACATAAACATTGACGAAAGCAAAGGTCAAGCTTTTGTGTCAAAATATCCTTAAAGTTCAAGTGAATAAGTTATACAGTTTATTTATTGAGGATTGATACTTATTTGCTTCATATTGCTTTTTGTCTACAAGCCTATACTCTCACGTGAAACCAAATTACTGCTGCAAATTACTTGATCAGTTTGATCACAATTAGTAATGAGGGAAGCTTCCATTTTCTTTCAAGGCTGCATCCGAAAATGCTGTTTTTATTAAATTGCATCTTCCAGACCATTTGGAGCAATGACACAAGTAGTGGCCCAGGCGTTTGTATGCCGGGTGTAAAACGCCCTCAGCTCTTCCCAAAGTGAGTCTGCATTAAAAGCCTGTGAACGTGCTCACTCACACACTCACACGCACACACCAGCGACCAAACACGTCTTAATCCACACATTCAGGCTGGCGTCAGGCCTAAAAATAACCCTGTGCTCCCACAGGTTCAGCTCCTCTCATTACTTTACAAGGGAAAACTGTCGTATCCAAGACAACCGAGAGCAGCTCTTCGTCTTTTTCCCAGGCGCTTTGCCATGGCAACAAGGGAAAATGCGTAAAATAATAATAAGTTGGAGCTGAAATTGGGTCTATTAATAGGTTTGAGCTTCAATACTGAGTTGCTCTTTTACTGGGGAAATGATTTCATATCAGAAACATTGTTTAAAAAAAGATATAATAAAAACATTTGCTCTCCAGCTAAAACCAGCACTTATTTTAACCGTTGTATTTGGCTCCGGTGGCCTGAGCCCAGCACTTAAATAAAATGGTTCTACAGCTCTAGAAAGCAATTTCATCAGAACTGAAGAAATAACACACCTTTGACAATGGCTTCTTGAAGAAAGAAATTAAATAAAACATCTAGTAGCAAGTAAAACATTTTTTTGTTGAATATAAAAAAAACACAACACAAATTATTTGGATTCTTGAGAATAAAGGTTAAATTTAAGCTTAAAGGGTCAGTTCACCCAAACCACAAAAGAACACAGTTCTTCACTTAGCCTTAATGGTTCTGATTTATTTGTCACTATTCAGAAATAATCTGCCTCTGAAACCTTTGCAGCTACTCCAATACAATGGAAGTGATTTTGTTGAATCCCTGATAAATAACATCTGAAAAACGCACTGAAAAGACGTAACTTCCTCAGATAGACAATCCCTAAAGTGATTATACTAGTCATAGAAAAATATCAGGGAATGTCACTTCATAAAAACTACCACAAAAACGTCTGTTAAGCATCTGCCCTCAAGTATCTCGCAGAAAACACCAGTATGTTTATGCTCCTCTGTTGTGAAACTAAATGCTACACTAAACTCTCTCTCAAAAAATATGGTAAAAACAATTCATTTAATCTTGACGGCTCATATCAGTACCCAAGTCACAACCGGCCTGTTAATTTAAAAACAAAGTGTGGAGGTCTTTTGTAGGAGAGGATAAATTCAGGTGCCGTTTAAAGTCATGCGCTGCACGGTTGACTGGTTTAAAAAATAAAAAGGTGTTTTAAATTCCCAGCATGCATATTAAAACGGGCTATTCTTAGCAGCAAGAAAACATCATGGAAAGAAACACTCCATGTATGTTCCCAGGGCATAGAATGAGCTTAAATTGTAAATGATTAACTATCAGCTAACAGATTTGGGACTCATTAGCCACCTCAGGCACATCGGCTACTCAGAAACTCACAGTAAAAATCAAGTTCATTATATTTTATTTTCTGTTTCCTACATCACAAGAAAAACCAATTACCTTTTTTTTTTAAAATGGCATTATGAAAAAAGAGTTACCACCATCAAATGGTATCACTTGATGCCAGACATCTAATAAAACCTGATCAACTTAGCACTGTTGGGTCTTTGTTTTCCCTCAGCTGATACAGATTGTAATTTGTGTAATTAGAATTAAATGTCACATATGTACTACCTAGAGGCGAGAGGATTCAGGTACAGTGATGAGAGCCACCCATGGGGAGCATTTACAGTCACCACCCTGCCTGCCTGGATTTCATTCAAATGGCCCTCACTACCTTTGTCTTTTTTTCTGAAGGAAGCAGCCATGATGAAATCAGCAAAATGAATGTCACTGTTTCAATGTCACTCAAATCTCTTGAGAAAAAACCTGGTTGAGGACTGAATATTACAAAGCAAATACTTGTAGGCCAACAATGACACATTGGCTCGCCCATGTATTTGGCAGATACTGTGATTTATTAAGGCGGAATGAAAAATTGATTCGGGTCGGGAGGAGAGCTGAATTGTATTCATTTTCTAAAAAACAAGTTTATGTTGGACCCTCCTGTTTACATTAACCAAGATTTATTTTTATTTTTTTACAGCAACAGAATTTGTGAGGAGCCTCCAGCTCTGTGGCTGCTTATGGCTTGTGTATCGCAATACTTTCCCCCTGTCATGAATTACAAAGAGCCTGGAGATTATAATATTGTAGCCTGTATGAGATCAGATCAGATATCTGAATGTCATAAATCAACTACATGATGCCTGAATAGCATAACCAGGTGTTTTTGAGAAAATGAAATAGGGCATGGTTATTCAAAAGGCAATATTAATCTAAATTGGCAATGATTTTTTTGTGTTAATCCATCAACAGGTTATTTCACTTGAGAAATTAAAACTTTGACCTGCTGGTGGTGCTAGAGGAGAAGTCAGGTGATCACAGTCAGGAGGCTTTGTCCTCTGGGGGACATTAATAGTTGTACCAAATTTCATGCAATCATGGCAGTTGTCGGTGTATTGACCAGACCAACTTTCCTAAAGCCACACCGTTAGCTTGGCAAAAGCAATAATATTTTCCCAATAAAACCCGTGTATACAAACACAACGTGCATGGAGTCACCTTAATGCCACAGCCTCTTTATATGGAGATCTGTGCTGAAGGGAAAGAGGTGGCAAGTGTGAGAGTAAAGAAGCAGATCTTCTTTATGAATGACACCATGATGGTTGGAGAAAAGATGCTAAGGGTATGTGAGCTGCTGCAGAGTAATATCCCTGTGGAATCATGTGTAGATGAATCCTATTTGTCAAGTCTTTTTTTCTGCCAGCTACAGTTGATTAGTTGTCAAAGCAGTAAAACTGTGCAATGTCACCGACAGGCACCGCTGACGGTGTTTTTATGAAAATTACTCAGTATGTGACATCAAATAACAAGGATGCCCTCTGACTCCCTCTATATTAAAGATCTGGGTCACACAAGGATATCCCTTTGTTTATTTCTGGACGTGTGACCAGTGTTAGAGGATTTGTATGAATTCAATGTCTAATATGCATTTCTCTGAGGCTAAGACATGTCATGGTCTCATATGTACATCATCATGCTGACATATTTGTTCAAATTTCGATCCAATTTAATGTCTTTAATGTACATACTGTGCTTAAATCTCCCTGAAAGAGTTTAGAGCGAAGGACACATCTCAAAGTTTAAAGAGTCCAACTTCTAGCTAACTTTTTTAATCGGTAAAGAAGTGCTTGGACAATGTTTTTGATGAGGTAGAACCAGACCTGCTGATCTTGTAGTTAATCCCCAAAACTGTAAAAAGCAGAAATTGATGGAAAACCTCCCACTTCCAAAACAGAAACTGATAAGAAGGCTGACGCTTCTTTAATCCCAGTCAACAGCTCTTTCTCTGAAATGAGACCCGACTGTGGTTTGATATCAAATTCAGCAGTGGGATTTTTATTTTTTTACTAGAAAGGTTTTCATAAACTGTCCTAAATGTACTTTTTCTCTCTCTCAAAAGGACAGCAAATAATTTACATTTACATCCAGCACAGGTGCAATACAGAGGATGTACAACATTTGAAAACAACTCTCCCCGCAAACCCTGCTGGTGGTACTCTAAACGTGAGTGTGATAAGAGGTTACCGGCAGAGAGCCAGCATCTTTTTAGCTGCGATGATGCTTATTAAAAGGACATTAATACAATACTCATAC